>NC_087167.1:15812500-15875000 GCF_035594125.1 Scylla paramamosain
GTTTCAGTTGACCCGATAGAGCCTGATCCACGCTTTCACTTAAGCTCTCAACGTCTCCCACTCACCGAATCGAAAGATGGAATGCCATAGGAGTGAAAATACTTGTACAAAACCCATAAGCCTCTGTAACGATTACATGACGAGGACTAAAACCTGGAATTATTCAACGAAGATAAAAACAAGGACAAAAAAACAAGCAAAATATCTACGACCAAATGTCATAGTTTTTATTGTTTATTTAATGTTGATGGTTTACCTCGTTGTCTCATTAATTTAAGAAGAATCCTCTTACCTTTTGCATATCAGACGCGATTTACAGCATAAATCTCTCTACATGGATAGATATTAAGCGGACATTCCACCAGCTGGCACTGTTTCCCTGCACTATCATTTGTAATTCTTTTCACTTTTACTTGCTTTAATTGTGCTGTCGTGTTTAGTAACGCAGTGCGGCAAATGGAAATTTCTCCTTTGTCTCGTATTATTGTGTGTTTTCAGAGCGCAGTTCATATGTATGAGCATGTAATTTTGCTCGTGTTTAAATAGTTTTGTAACTTTACTATCAGCTGCCAAAATTTGTGATGTTTGTCCTTTTTTATCCTTTTCCCTTCAGATCCTTCTCCTTCCTCTCCTCATTTCGCGACGTAATATTTTCGTATTTCTTTAAATAGTTTCGTAATTTTATTAATTTTACTATTAAATGCTGAAATTTCCGATGCTTGCACTATTTCTCCTCATTCCAAGACGCACCATGTTCACGTGTGAGGGAGTCGAGATATTCACCCAGTACAAATTTTCATGAGTGATGTCCGTAGAAACCTGGCATTCTCTGTAATCTTTCTGAACATTGCATAGGTAAAGGTGCGGCTAGAATTATCTGTACATTGAAACATTTTCCAGTTACTCGTCATTGAGACTTGTGGCTGACATTCCTCTCATCAAACAATTCAACCGTGCCTGTGCTAATTCTGGTTATTTGCGTCTGTTACTTAATACTTGTTCCTAATATTTCAAAAAAATTGCGGATATCTTTAGTAACAGCGGGAGATGCTTTTCATAACACTACTTCATTTATGAATAAAATTCCATCCCACATTCTTCCTCTGATTATTATTCATGGTATTCTTCTTTCCTAAACATATTCGTGGGAACTTTGTTACTTCATCATCATCACTTAAATTCATAGTCTAGAATGTAACAGTTCGCAGACAGAGCAGAGCAATTGGTGCAACACCCTACTCGTATTCCTGACCGTCTTGGAGATACGCCCAACATTCTTGACCTTTTCCTAACCTTAATTCTTTTGCTTATGCTTTTACCCTCTCTTCTCCGTTGGGCTCCTCCGATCACAATCTCATATCTGTATCTTGCCCTATCGCTCAAATCCCTCTTTAGAATCCCCCTAAGCGGATAACGCTCTTGTGTTTTGCTTCTGCTAGTTGGGGGGACCTGAGGAGATATTTTGCTAGTTTTCCTTGGAATAACTACTGCTTCCGTGACAGAGACCCGTCATTGTTTGCCGAACGCATAACAAAAGTGATAGTGTCTGGCATGGAGGCGTACATCCCTCACTCTTTTTCTCGACCTAAAACCTTCCAAACCTTGGTTTAACATAGCCTGTTCTCGTGCTATACATGATAGAGAGGTGGCCCACAAAAGGTACTTGAGCCTTGCATCACCAGAATCTCATGCTCTTTATATCTCTGCCCGGAACCATGAAAAGTCTGTTCTCCAACTAGCCAAACACTCCATTAATAGAAAGTGTCAAAATCTTTCAAGATCTAACTCCTCTCATGACTTCTGGCATCTAGCCAAAATCATCTCCAATAACTTTGCTTCTACTTCTTTCCTTCCTTTATTTCAACCAGATGGCACCACTGCTATCACATCTATCTCTAAAGCTGAACTCTTCGCTCAGAGCTTTGCTAAAAATTCTACCTTGGACGATTCAAGGCTTGTTCCTCCCTCTCCTCCACCCTTTGACTACTTCATGTTACCTATTAAAATTCTTCGCAATGATGTTTTCCATGCCCTCGCTGGCCTAAACTCTTGGAACGTTTATGGACCTGATGGGGTCCCTCTTGTTGTTCTCCGAAACTGCGCCTTTGTGTTTGCACCTTGCCTAGTCAAACTCTTTCACCTCTGTCTGTCAACATCTACTTTTCCTTCTTGCTGGAAGTTTGCCTACATTCAGTCTGTTCCTAAAAAAGGTGGCCGTTCTGATCCCTCAAACTATCGTCCTATTGCTTTAATTTCCTGCCTATCTAAAGTTTTTTTCTTAATCTATCCTCAACAGGAAGATTCTTAAACATCTATCACTTTACAACTTTCTATCTGATCGCCACAATAGGTTCCGTCAAGGCCGCTCTACTGGTGATCTGGCTTTCCTTACTGAGTCTTGGTCATCCTCATTTAGAGATTTTGGTGAAACTTTTGCTGTTGCCTTGTACATATCAAAAGCTTTTGATAGTCTGGCACAAAGCTTTGATTTCCAAACTATCCTCCTACAGCTTCTGTCCTTCTCTCTGTAACTTCATCTCAAGTTTCCTTTCTGACTGTTCTATTGGTGCTGTGGGAGACAGTCACTGTTTTTCTAAATCTATTAACAGTGGTGTTCCTCAGGGTTCTGTCCTGTCCTTCACTCTTTTCCTATTATTCATCAATGATCTTTTAAGCCAAACTTCTTGCCCTATCCACTCCTACGCTGATGATACCACCCTGCACTTTTCTACGTCTTTTCATAGACGTCCAACCCTTCAGGAAGTAAACATTTCACGCAGGGAAGCCACAGAACGCCTGACTTCTAATCTCTCTAAAATTTCTGATTGGCGCAGAGCAAACTTAGTACTGTTCATTGCCTCAAAAACTCAATTCCTCCATCTATCAACTCGACACAACCTTCCAGACAACTATCCCCTCTTCTTCAATGACACTCAGCTGGCCCCATCTTCTACACTGAACATCCTTGATCTGTCTTTTTCTTATAATCTAAACTGGAAATTTCACATCTCATTTCTAGCTAAAACAGTTTCTATGAAGTTAGGCATTCTGAGACGTCTCCGCCATTTTTTTCTCACTAACCCAGCTGTTAACTCTAAACAAGGGTCTTATCCATCCATGTATGGAGTATGCTTCATATGTCTGGGGAGGTTCCACTCATACCGCTCTTTTAGACAGGCTGGAATCAAAAGCTCTTCGTCTCATCAACTCCTGTCCTCTAACTGACTGTCTTCAGCCTCTTTCTCATCGCCGGAATGTTGCATCTCTTGCTATCTTCTACCGCTATTTTCATGCTAACTGCTCTCCTGATCTTGCTAACTGCATGCCTCCCCTACCCCCGCGGCCTCGCTGCACAAGACTTTCTTCTTTCTCTCACCCCTATTCTGTCCACCTCTCTAATGCAAGAGTTAACCAGTATTCTTAATCATTCATCCCTTTTTCTGGTAAACTCTGGAATTCCCTTCCTACTTCTGTATTTCCACCTTCCTATGACTTGAACTCTTTCAAGAGGGAGGTTTCAAGACACTTATCCTTCAATTTTTGACCACCACTTCGGACCCTATTCGGGACCGGCATCTCAGTGAGCTTTTTTTTTTTTTCTTTTTTTTTAGATTTTTGTTGCCCTTGTCCGGTGTCCCTCCTACATAATAAAAAAAGTTATTGAACATTACTTTTGTTTTCTTCATATTAATCTTTGAATAAATTTTAAGGTTTCCACTAAGTAATTGCTAAATCATTTTCTGTAGTTTACTGGTGGATTCCTACACCACAACAATATTCTATTTCTTGCATATCAGTGATTACTTCAGAATTCTCCACTGGTACTGATTTCTACCTCTCCTCATGATAACTCTTAAAACCATAATCTAATACTGCGGTGAGAAATGGCGTTGCCTTGTCTAACGCCTTTCTTTACTTACATTTTCCCTGCAGTGGTGAAAATCACGTCTAGACAGGAATGAACGGGTCTGCTTCAACACCAAGAACCAACACTAGCCATTTTCAGGTCACAGTTCATTCGCGGAGACACAAGACCTCCAGGAACACCTCGCGGGAGATCCAAATTCTATGAGGTGGGAGTTTCGGGGCAGCCTGGCCTTGTACACCATAAGTTATTCAGCGGTCTGTGAGGGCTGCATACGTGTTACAGTTGCTATAGGACGCATTGATGTGTATAGCGCTCACAAAGGGACGACGGAAATAGAGAGAGGCTATACAAACCACAATGAGGAGGCCTGTGAAATGTTAACATGTTTTACGACTCATTAGGGTAGGAACACGTCAGAGGTGGACTCAATCTTTTTAACCTTTTTATTACGGTAGCAGTATTAGTGGGTGGTGGTGGTAATAGTAGTAGTAGTAGTAGTAGTAGTAGTAGTAGTAGTAGTAGTAGTAGTAGTAGTAGTAATAGTAGTAGTAGTACTAGTAGTAGTAGCAGTAGTAGTAGTAACAGTAGTAGTAGTAATATATAGTAATAATAATAATAATAATAATAATAATAATAATAATAATAATAATAATAATAATGATAATAATAATAATAATAATAATAATAATAATAATAATAATAATAATAATAATAATAATAATGACGATGATAACAATAATAAAAATAATAATAATAATAATAATAATAGTAATAATAATAATAATAATAATAATAATAATAATAATAATAATAATAATAATAATAATGATAATGATAATGATAGTAATAATAATAATAATAATAATAATAATAATAATAATAATAATAATAATAATAATAATAATAATAATAATAATAATAATAATAATAATAATAATAATAATAATGTCATGCCAAGTTTAGGTATATCATGTGAAATTGAAAAATCGATCTCGACGCGGGATAATCTGCCATAAAGAGCGCGTCGCTAGGGAAGGAAGACATTCTAACGTATGATAGACATGCAAGTCTGAGACGTCACCAAACAGGCCCAGATGATCACTAATATCCCAATGATTTTTAGTCACTTTTGAATGATTTGTGACTACAGTAATGACGATGTACTTCTCTTCCTCTTACTCCTTTTCGTCTTCTTTCCTACTACTACTCCTACTACTACTACTACTACTAGTACTACTACTACTACTACTACTACTACTACTACTACTACTACTACCACCACTACTACTACCACCACTACTACTACATAATGTTACCACCACATCACCAACACCTACAACTACAACTGCAACAACAACAATAATAACAACAACAACTACTATTATTACTACTATTACTACTACATATTACTGCCATGTAATATTACTAACATAAACCACCACCACATCAACAACACCTACAACTACAGCAACTACAATAACGACTACTACTACTATAGCTGCTGCTGCTGCTGCTGCTGCTGCTACTGGTGCTGCTAACCCGCCACGACCAGCAACAACATTATCAACAACAAAAAACACCAACACGACTTACGTCGCCGCAGAGAAAATGCGATTTTCAAAGTTCTCACAAAACTCATTCCTTCTTTTTCTTGTTACCGGAATCTTGGGACATTATTTCGCTCGTGTAATTAATTATTTTCCTCTTTCTTCCCTTTCCTCCTGAGCATTTTGTGTATTTTTCCTCTCACATTAAAAAATGAACCCCTTTATTTTTCCTTTTCACAACAGGGTATATTATTTCTTTTTACCAACTCCGTTCTCTCTCTCTCTCTCTCTCTCTCTCTCTCTCTCTCTCTCTCTCTCTCTCTCTCTCTCTCTCTCTCTCTCTCTCTCTCTCTCTCTCTCTCTTCCCCTTCAACATTTTCTTTACTTCTTTCCTGCTTCATTTAAAAGGTTTCAACCCTTTTAGCCTCAGTTTCCGCAATATGTATTTTTCCTCTCTGTGTTACGTACATGTGCTATCTACCAACCTGATCAGATCTCCCGTTCACCTCTCATTTACCCCTTCCTCCCCTCACATCCTCTCCAGCTACCTCAGTTTTCCTATTCTAAACAACTCGCTCTTTTCGTCTCCACTAATTTGCCGAGGAGGAAGAAAATTTGCGGCTTGTCGAGGAAAACTAATTAGGGAAAAGAAGTCCCTGATATACTCTTGAACTAGCATGGCAGGATTTCAGAGCTGTATATCGAGAGAAGGAGTTCTGATAGCGGTGCCAATTTTCAACGGACGGACTGGAAAAGGATAATGTTTGGGATGGTGGTGGTGATAGTCGAAGAGGAGAAATACGAGGGAACACAAAGAAAAATTAATAGCAGTGGTGTAATTGGGTGTAACGAGGATGTCTGTGATCAGCTACATTATTATCTATTATTTAAAAGGGATTGACGTGGATAGATGTGAGAACAGAGCGTAGTAATGGAAAGAGTTTTGGTGGTGGGGGTGATGTCGGTGGAGGAAGAAAGAGGAGAAAGAAGAACAAAAAACGAGAACATGAACAAGAACAAGAACAAGAAAAAAAAGATGATATATAGACGACGAAAACGAAAACAACGAAGACGAAGACGAAGAAGACGACAATGATGATGAAAACGACGAGGATGAATAAGAATAAGAACAAGAAGGAAAAAACAACACGAAGCTCAAAAAACAAGAACAAAAGAGAAAAAGAAAATAAAGAAGAAAAGATAGAGGAGGTGGCGTGGGAGGAGAATAATGAGGAACGCCACATGAATCAGGTAATGGATGGCGAAGACCCAGGTATACTAGACGTGAGGTGAAGGCCTTGAAGGGAGGTAATGCCACGGCAGTCACCCTCCCTCAATGCGGCGGCGGTTAGGCGGGCTGGTTGCGACACCTCTTTCTTCGCGGGTAGATAAAATATTCCATGGTCTTGTTTATTTACCAGGTGTTCGTGTTTCTTCATCGATCTCGCTTGCTGTCTGTCCTTGGTGAGACATTTTACTCGATTCCATCTAATTTTTTTTTGGTGAACGTTCTTGTTTGTATGCGCTTCCGACCTTAAACATGCGAACTTTCCTTGGTTTCGGCAAGGTTGTAACATTAATGATGAAAGCAATAATGGCAAAAACAAAAACAATAAATATAATGATAATAATATCAATAACAGCAACAACAGCAGTAATTATAATAATGATGATGATGATGATGATCATGATGGTAATGATTATAACAACAACAATAACAACAACAACAATAATAATAATAATATTGATTGATAATAATAACAACAACAACAAAAATCAAAATAATGGCATTAGAGATATGACACATGCGCTGCAGTGTTAATTAACATTGAAGAATAAAATGGTGGATACGAGTATATGAATAAAATCTTATCGTTCATTACAAAACTTACACTTTTCTAATAACAACACGTAACAGCCAAACACCCCAATCCAGGACTGGTGACTGAGTGTGACACGTTAAAAACAATTAGCTTTACTAGTAATGCCGTCACATCCCGTGTGTGTGTGTGTGTGTGTGTGTGTGTGTGTGTGTGTGTGTGTGTGTGTGTGTGTGTGTGTGTGTGTGTGTGTGTGTGTGTGTGCGCGCGCGCGCGCGCGTGCGCGCCGAACGAAATCAAAAGACATTTCTGTCATTAAAAATACATACTTACAACATATATATTACATTATCATGCCAGGTAGACTATAATTCTTGATTAAAATTGTGCGTATTGTAATTAAAATCATAATGCAATAGTGATTAAAGAAGCTCCAACAAACGAAAACGGAATATATATATATATATATATATATATATATATATATATATATATATATATATATATATATATATATATATATATATATATATATATATATATATATATATATATATATATATATATAACATTTTTATATTGCTGAATAAATAAACATGTGTTCGCTCTCAGTACATAATACAGAACGCACATGCACAAAAAAAGCCATGCATAAGATAACAAGCGTGAACAATCCAATAAAGGAACCAAAATAGACACTGGCAGGACACGTGGTTAAAAGAGTAGATAGTTGAAAGGTGCAGCCAAAGGCTAATTAAGATTTTGCACGCATGCTTGGCGGTGATTGACACGATGCCGTGGTTCGTCGGGACGGTCTTGGTTTAGTAATGGGCTTGTGGTGCAATATATTCTTGTTGTTATATTCTTAGTTATCATTATCATTAGTTATTATTATTATTATTATTGCTATCATTACTATTATCACTATTTATTACGTTTGTTGTTGTTATTGTCGTCGTCATTTTCGTTGTTGTCCTTGCTGTTTTTGTTGATGTAATTATTGTTACAGTATAATTTCTATTACTACTTTTAATATTACGAACAACAACAGAAAAATCATTAGTAGTTAGTCAGTTACAATATACAAAGTAGCATTAGGAGAGACACAGAGAATGGAAGAGGCAGAAACGCCTTACCAATAAAGAGTGGAGATGAAACTGACAGTAGCAGCAATGGGCGCAGTATGTAGTGATATGCAAAGGAAGTGACAAAGTGTTGGTCGTAGTGGTGGTGGTGGTGGGGATAGTGGTGGTGGTAGAAGGTATACTGTTAGTGGCAAAGGTCACTCCAAAAAAAATACAAAGGAGAGAGAAAGAGAGAGAGAGAAAAAAAATACTCGTAAATAAAAGCGTGGTGTGGTCGAGTGCGGTGATAACATTCTTCCAGCTCAGTTCTCTGTGTAGTTGGATTTGCAGTTTTAAGAAATCGTTCACCGTGAAAGGCGGCACCACAGCGTCGCAGGATGAGGGACATCATTATAGGAGAGGCTGAAGTGAACTACCAATCTTGCTTTGACTGACTCTGACATGGAAAACGCACGACTAATTTATAGGCAGTCTGCGGAGCGTGCGGCTGAATAGAGATGTTTTTCCTGTTATCAGACGTGGGTCCGTATTCGCAAACGTTCTGGCGTCTCATCTCGATTTCTTTCAGGCTTTGTTGGAATTTACTGGAGTTTTCATGGATGTTTTAGTAATTCTAGTGATAGTTTAATTGACCTAAAATGATATCCCATGAAACCCCAGTTAATCATATCTGTAACCTTTAAAAAATAAACCTGATAAGAGATTGCTACCTTAAAGAGCACGAATTGCTGTCCTATCACGTGTGTCTTTACAACGGCAGCATTTGTGAGGGTAAAACCAGAACACTGTCTGTATACTTGACCTTGGAAACAGAGGAGCGTCAGTCTTGTCCCGAGGTCGATGACTCTGCTGATGACACTCTGGCTTACTGTGTCAAAGCTTTGGATAATCCACCGTGGAAAGATTAATAGTGAGCCTCCCTATAGCTCCAAGGGATGCCTTAGTGAAATCCGGTTTGCTGATGAGCCGGAGGAATGTGAAGGATGACCCAGCAGTGTTTGGAGCCTTCATTCCATGCGACATCAAACACGACAGCAAAGGCGCCTTGTTTATTACAGGTTTATGAAATTTCACTGATGCAAAGAGGAATAAAAGATAATCATAGTACATTATTAAGTCATATTGCTGCATTACATGAAACGATAGTCTAATTACGAAATCTAGTGTTTTAAAGTTTATTTAGTTATTCTTTTACGTGTGTGTGTGTGTGTGTGTGTGTGTGTGTACATGAATGAATGAATGAGTGAATGAATAATGAATGACAGGAACAACAGCTCCACTATCAACAGCACTATCAGCACCGAAGACAACACCAAAATCACAACAAACAAGCACCACCAGACTTTCCTGAAGCTGAGTTTACGTTCAACTATTTACATCATAATTCATAATATCGTGAAAGTATATGGCATCCTTCCCTCACCTCTCGCTTCTTCCCAGTAGCTTCTCATTTCACATAGTTTGCGAGACTGTGGGGAGGTCTTCGATGGTTTGAAAAATAGATATTGTTACTGCAGGTCCGAAATGTTTCTCGTAACTGCCTCACGATCCGACAACTTAATGAAACGAGCCACAAAAGGGCAGTGGCGGTGTTCAAAACGCTGCCCCGACTCTGAGCCCTCGTCCTAACTCGATGTTCGGCAGTTGTACCCTCTCTTTCTCTCTCCCTACCCCCCTCTCTCTACCCTCTCTTACTCTCTCCCTACCCCTCTCTCTTAAAAACCTTGTATATTTGTACGGTGGTTTGGGTCCCCTGCTCCACTTTACAGTTCTTCTAATTCAGTTATCCGTAAGTTGCCGCGCTGATTAAAGTCCTGGGGATGGGTGTTTCTTTTTGCTCAAGCAACTTTCCGCTTTTATTGTGTCGATGCAGTAACTGTCAAGTCTCCTTCCTTTCCCTCACGCTTCAAATGACTCACCCTCTTCTTCGGGACCTGGGCTTCTGCATAGGTTGTTTTCTGATTAAGTCATTCACTGTCTAGGTAAACTAATTTGAAAGTAGTTTTCACTTGTGTGTTTCGTCAATAAGCTCCAGTGCACTTAGATGTTGCGACGTGAGATGATTTCCAGGATTCATCTCTAAGGTGTTCAGCGGCTGGAAATGTGGCAAAGCATTATAGGAGTGGTATCCTGAGAGAGACGTCAGTGAATGTATTGGTACACCTTAGTAAGATATCGTGGTATCCTAGAGTGCTTTAATTAAAAGGGGCCCTTTAAAAATGTTTACTCATTGAAGGAGCTCTGCCTTGAAATATTAGTTTGTCATATTATATTATATCATATCATATCATATCATATTATATTATATATATATATATATATATATATATATATATATATATATATATATATATATATATATATATATATATATATATATATATATATATATATATATATCAGGCAAATAAATGTTTTAGATTTTGACGAGAGAGAGAGAGAGAGAGAGAGAGAGAGAGAGAGAGAGAGAGAGAGAGAGAGAGAGAGAGAGAGAGAGAGAGAGAGAGAGAGAGAGAGAGGAAGCAGCGTCCCAGCAGCACCTAAGGGATAGCCGGTGTTTGTTTATATATAATTATGATCGTGTGTGTGTGTGTGTGTGTGTGTGTGTGTGTGTGTGTGTGGGTGTGTGTGTGTGTGTGTGTGCGTGTAGTATCGTTTCAGGAGGAAGTGCATCCGCTCTGAAACGACTGTCTCCTGTTCGTTAAGCCAACTAACTTTACTATTGTCTCTAGTTCAGTTTGTTTGTCAGTGTGGTCGGCTACATGAATGTCTATCAGTTTGTCTGCCTGCCTGCGTATACTGTCTGCATGGATATATGTATAGTATATGTATGAAATCATGTACGTGTAATGTAGGTAAATAAGTATTATGTGTGTGTGTGTGTGTGTGTGTGTGTGTGTGTGTGTGTGTGTGTGGGTGTGTGTGTGTGTGTGTGTGTGTGTTTCTTACTGAGCTGTGTGTGTATGAGGACAGAAAAAATCATGTTTATTTGTTTATTTCTTCCTCTGTTTATCTTTGTCTATCTGTCTTTACATCCATCCATCTATCTATCTGTCCAACCTTCCATTTGTCTATCTATGTCCAACTTTCCATTTGCCTATCTATTCAATCCTCCTTTTATCTATATACGAGTATATATCCATCCATTTATCTATCTACATATCTATCCATCTATCTATCTAGCCCTATCTACCTATCCACCAATATATCTATATATCCATCCATCTTCCTGTCTGTATATCCATCCATCTACCTATCTATATGTCCATCTATCTATCTGTCTATCTACCCAATCCTCTACCTAAGCGGATAAATAACAATTCTTGCAGCATTCGCCGCACCACGTCCATAATACAAAAAACCTGCAAATGTGCTGTCTCTTCCTCACTCTCCTCCTGCCCCTCACCTACACCCTGGCCGTGGCCCTAAGTGACCCACCCACCCCGCCCTAAGGACCCTAAGGACCCCTGCCGACCCCACACCACCTCCCTGCCCCAGCCACGAGCAACCCACCACCCACCTTACCCTGGCCAGGTGCTCAGCCAGTAAACTTCCGCGGCGGACACCCGAATAGGTCGTTATGCCCTTAATGCTTTTACGTAAAGAAGCATTTTTCTCATAACAACCTTTTTTTTTTTTTTCATACAGTACCTATGTTAAGGTTGTATTTGTGAGCGATTATGTAAATTCAGTTTTTTGTCAGTTGTCAATCTGTAAAAAAAAAATAGTAATCTGGTTAAGTAAAAGGATTAATGTTTAGAGGTACTATGCATTAGAAAAAAAATATATATATTAAAGGGTACATGAATATCCTTTACTTATCACTTAACACGCCCAAGCCCCGCCTCCTTTGTGTGTGCTTATCAATACCGCCTCACTACTACTACTACTACTACTACTACTACTACTACTACTACTACTACTACTACTACTACCACCACCAGAACACCTGCCACTCTACCACGGTACTAATTTGCAGTTACCGGTACACCTCACCTTTAAAAATCAAAGGCTCAAAGACGTTTTTCATTCACCTCGCCTTCCACAATGTCGCAAATTATTTATGCTGCCTTCACTTTTTTTTTTTTTTTTGTCATACATTTCTTAGGTGTTAGATTTTTTTTTTTCTTGTCTGCAGCACCGTTCAATTATCGCCTCTTAGCGTGTTCTTTCCTGTTAATGAAACTATTCACTTATCCTTCGCCTCCACGTATGCTTGTGAAGGATTAATCATTTTTTTTATTTTATTTTTTTTTTATCCACGATTCGTAAACACAAAGGTTCCTCATCGTCGTCTTCCTCTTATCACTTTTTTTTCCATCATATGTGTTTATTCATCACATTACTTTTTTTTTGTTCTTTTGGTTTTCTTGCATTCGTTTCTTTTTTTCCCTCTATTTATTTTTTCTTCCCTTTCATCATCATCATTATCCGTCTCTTCCATATTTTTTTTTCTTTTTCCTCCTTCTCTTCATCCTTTTCCTCCATTTCCGATTCTTTTTTTAATTCCTGTTTCACATTTCCTCTTCTATTGTCTCGTCTATTTATCATCCTCTGCATAACCACTCGCTTCTTCATATTTTCAAGCAGCACACTTTTATCACTGGTCTGCTTCTCTTAATGCATAATGATAAAAAGATGCTCTTATTTCATTATATCCTTATTTCATTCCACACTTTTCCCTGTGTGCATTACGTTTAATTAATTTCATCATCTGGCACGTCTTCTGAATTCTCTCTCTCTCTCTCTCTCTCTCTCTCTCTCTCTCTCTCTCTCTCTCTC
The DNA here is from genome assembly GCF_035594125.1 of Scylla paramamosain. NCBI lineage: Eukaryota > Metazoa > Arthropoda > Malacostraca > Decapoda > Portunidae > Scylla > Scylla paramamosain. Next base: position 15,825,603 of record NC_087167.1, read on the forward strand.
TCTCTCTCTCTCTCACTTATGTCTATTTCCTTCTCTCACTATTTTCATTCGTGCTTTTCTCTTTTTATTTCATCTAATGCATGTTTTATGTAGTAACTTTTTTTTATTTCTTTTAACGCTTCTTTCCCCTTTCCCTCTTATTTCTCTCTTTATCCCATTCTCTCTCTCTCTCTCTCTCTCTCTCTCTCTCTCTCTCTCTCTCTCTCTCTCTCTCTCTCTCTCTCTCTCTCTCTCTCTCTCTCTCTCTCTTTGTCTCATATTCACGTGCTTCATTTTCACGCATAATTCCTTTTTCAACTCTCTTTCATGTTCAGTTTTTCCTTCCTAACATTTTTCTTTTTATCTACTCAGCCCTGCACCTCCTCCGCGTGCTAATCCTCCTCAAATAATCCTCTCTGTAATCTTTCTCCCTCTAATCCTCTTCCCGATCCTCCCCTTCCTCTTATTATTATATACATTTTTTTCTACCTTCCCCTCCATTCCTTTACCTCCAGGCTTAGAGTTGTCAAGGAGTAGCTCCGTCCTGGAAAACCTTTATGCTTGTCCTGACACTAGTTCCTCCTCCTCCTCCTCCTCCTCCTATTCTAATTACCTTTTAATCCTCCTACTTTCGTAACTACTCGTATTTGTTCTCCTCCTCTTCTCCCTATTTCCTCTTTTAATCCTCCTCCTCCTCCTCTTCCTCGTTTTATTTTCATACCAAGTTTATCTGTTTATTTGTTATCAGTGCCTTTTAGTTTCCTTTGTTATATTCCGCAGTGTGGTGTTTACATATGTATTCCCCGCTTTAAAAGTCAGCCAGTCAGCCAGCCAGCGAGTCTCTCTCTCTCTCTCTCTCTCTCTCTCTCTCTCTCTCTCTCTCTCTCTCTCTCTCTCTCTCTCTCTCTCTCTCAGCAGATGGTCAATATACACGCAAGTCTAAGTGTGTGTGTGAGTGTGTGTGTGTGTGTGTGTGTGTGTGTGTGTGTGTGTGTGTGTGTGTGTGTGTGTGTGTGTGTGCGTGTGTGCTCTCCAAAACACCATAATAATTACTCAGCTTCATAAGATGTTAAGAGATATTGTCACAACTGAACAACACATTAAACTTCTGGCTAGACTGAGACTTGACACTCATGCTTCTAGACACGCAGGAGAAACTACACATACCTATCACTAGCTACGAGTCTTACGTCTTAACCTAGCTTTCCAAAACGCCTACCTGATAACTTGACATCCACGACTTGCCAGTAAGGAACGCTATGAAACCTTCTGGTGGTGTGAAAGTATCCAACACCAGACCACAAGAAGACTACAGTAAGAGTTTTCTGCAATGAAGGATATTTCAAAAGATGCTGCGTGTATTGTAAAGAGCATTTCAATAAGATTTTTCTGTCGTGTAAAGAGCATTTCAGTTGGAGTATCGTGTAATATAGAGAGCATTTCAGTAAGATTTTCCTGTAGCGTAAAAAACATTTCAGCACAAGTTCTGTGAAGTGTAAAGAGCATGTCAGTAGGTATCTTTTGCAGTATAAGAGCATGTCAGAAGGAGTCTTGTGCAGTGTAAAGAGCATGTCAATAAGAATCTTGTGTAGTGTAAAGAACATTTTAGTAGGAATCTTGTGCAGTGTAAAGAGCATGTCAGTAAGAATCTTGTGCAGTGTAAAGAGCATGTCAGTAAGAATCTTGTGCAGTGTAAAGAGCATGTCAGTAAGAATCTTGTGCAGTGTAAAGAGCATGTCAGTAAGAATCTTGTGCAGTGTAAAAACCAAGTCAGTAGGAGTCTTGTGCAATGCAAAGACCATATCAGTAGGAGCTTCGTGTAGTGTCACACCAACTACGGATGATACTGCCAGTCAAGATAAAGACATCAGTATTATATATATATATATATATATATATATATATATATATATATATATATATATATATATATATATATATATATATATATATATATATATATATATATATATATATATATATATATAAGAGGGTCACTGACCAATGTAAACAGGAAAAAAATACAAAAAATCTCACTGAGGTGCCAGTAACAAATGAGATGTCAAAAAAATAATCGAAAATTGAAGGATAAGTGTGTTGAAACCTCTCACTTGAAAGAGCTCACACCATAAGAAGGTAAAAATACAGAAGCAGGCAGGGAGTTCCAGAGTTTAGCAGAGGAAGGGATGAAGGATAGAGAATACTGGTTAACTGTTGCATTAGAGAGGTGGACAGAATAGGAATGAGAGAAAAAAGAAAGTCTTGTGCAGCGAGGCCGCGGGAGGAGAGGAGGTATGCAATTAGCAAGATCAGAAGAACAATTAGCATGAAAATAGCGGTAGAAGATAGCAAGAGATGCAACACTGCGGCGATGAGACAGAGCCTGAAGACAGTCAGTTAGAAGAGAGGAGTTGATGAGACGAAGAACTTCTGATTCTACCCCGTGTAAAATAGCGGTATGAGTGGAACCCCACCCCTCCCCCCATTCATGAAAAGCATACTCCATACACGGACGGATAAGATCCCTGTAAAGAATTAGTAGCTGGGAGTGGTGAGAAAAATTAGCAGAGACGACTCAGAACGCCTAACTTCATAGAACCTGTTTTTTTTTTTTTTTTTAGCTAGAGATGAGATGTGAAGTTTTCAGTTTAGATCATAAGTAAAAGGACAGACCGAAGATGTTCTGTGTAGACGAGGGGGACAGCTGAATGACATTGAAGAAGCGGGGATAGTTTTCAGGAAGTTTGTTTCGCTTTGAAAGATTGAGGAATTGAGTTTTTGAGGCATTGAACAATGAACAGTACTAAGTTTGCTCTGCTCCAGCCAGAAATTTTAAAGAGATCAGAAGTCAGGCATTCTGTGGCTTCCCTTCGTAAACTGTTTACTTCATGAAGGGTTGGACATCTACGAAAAGACATGGGAAAGTACAAGGTGGTATCATCAGTGTAAGAGTGAATAGGACAAGAAGTTTGGTTTAGAAGATCATTGGTGATTAATAGGGAGTGGGTGACAGGACAGAACCCTGAGGAACACAACCAATAGAACGGTTATAAAAGAAATTTGAGATGAAGTTACAAAGAGAAGGATAGAAGCCATAGGAGTGTAGTTTGGAAATCAAAGCTTTGTGCCAGACTCTATCAAAATCTCTTGATATGTCTATGGCAATAGCAAAAAGTTTCACCAAAATCTCTAAAAGAGGATGACCAAGATTCAGTAAGAAAAGTCAGAAGATCCCTCGAGGCCGGTAGAACGGCCTCGAGGGAAATCATACTGCCAATCAGATAGAAGGTTGTGAAGTGAAAGATGTTTAAGACTCTTCCTTTAGAGAGACAGGCAATTAAAGCAGTAAGACCAGTAGTTTGAGGGATTAGAACGGTCACCCTTTATAGGAACAGGCTGAATGCAGCTAAACTTCCAAGAAGAAGGAAAGGTAGATGTTGATAGACAGTTCAAGGAGTTTGACTAGGCAAGGTGTAAGCACGGAGGCACAGTTTCGGAGAACAATAGGAGGGACCCCATCAGGTACATAAGCCTTCCCAGGGTAAAAACCGGCGAGGGCATGGAAAACATCACTACAAAGGATCTTAATGGGTAGCATAAAGTAGTCAGAGGGTGGAGGAGAGGGAGGAACAAGCCCTAAATCATCCAAGGTAGGGTTTTTAGCAAAAGTTTGAGCAAAGAGTTCTGCTTTACAGATAGATGTGATAGCAGTAGTGCTATCAGGTTCAAATAAAAGAGGAAATGATGAAGAAGCAAAGTTATTGGGGATGTTTTCGCCTAGGTTCCAGAGATCTCGAGGGGAGTTAGATCTTGAACGATTTTGATACTTTCTATTAATGAAGGAGTTTTTGGCTAGTTGGAGAAGAGACTTGGCATGGTTCCGGGCAGAAATATAAAGTTCATGAAATTCAAGTGATGGAAGACTCAAGTACTTTTTGTGGGCCACCTCTATATTATGTATAGCACGAGAACATAATGTGTTAAACAAAGCTTTGGAAAGTTTCGGGCGAAAAAAAGAGTGAGGAATGTACGCCTCCATGCCAGACACTATCACCTCTGTTATGCGTTCAGCACACAGAGACGGGTCTCTGACACAGAAGCAGTAGTCATTCCAAGGATAATCACAATAGTACCTCCTCAGGTCGTGCCAATTAGCAGAAACAAAATGTCAGAGGCACCTCCGCTTTGGGGATTCCTGAGGAGGGATTGGAGCGATAGGACAAGATACAGATATGAGGTTGTGATCGGAGGAGCCCAACGGAGAAGATAGGGTAACAACATAAGTAGGATTAGAGGTTAGGAAAAGATGAAGAATGTTGGGCGTATCTCCAAAATGGTCATGAATACGAGTAGGGTGTTGCACCAGTTTCTCTAGGTCGTGGAGGATGGCAAAATTAAAGAATAGTTCACCAGGATGGTCAGTGAAGGGAGAGGAAAGCCAAAGCTGGTAGTAAACACTGAAACCTCCAAGAATGGAGATCTCTGCAAAAGGAAAGGGAGTCAGAATGTGCTCCACTTTGGAAGGTAAGTATTCAAAGAATTTCTTATAGTCAGAGGAGTTAGGTGAGAGGTTTACAGCACAGATAAATTTAGTTTGAAAGTGACTTTGTAGTCACAACCAAATGGTGGAAAATTCGGAAGATTCAAGAGCGTGGGCAGGAGAACATGCTAAGTCGTTGTGCACATAGACACAACATTCATTTTTGGATTGAAAATGAGGATAGAGAAAGTAGGAGGGAATAAAAAAGGGGTTACTGTCAGTTGCCTCAGACACCTGTATTTTGGTGAGGAAAAGAAGAGGTTTATTAGAGGAGAGGTGGTGTTCTCCAGATTGAAAATTAAATCTAAGGCCGCGAATGCTGCAGAAGTCAATGAAGAAAAAATTGAAGGGGGTGTCAAGACACTTAGGGTCGATACCAGAAGAGCAGTCTGACCTTGGGATATTTGTGGTCCCTTCCCCAAACGGGGACTCCAAAATTGGTGTAGGAGTCGCAATATTTCAATTTGAACTTTGAGACAATGGTATGTGTGCAACTTGGTGCATGTAGTTTTGTGTGAAGGAAGAGAGTTGTCTTTAGAGGGCAGGCTGTGACTGGGGCGCCCCCTTGTGTTTTAAGGTACAAAGGGAAACGTTCAGTGAGGCCACAGCTGAGTTATTGATGAGTTTACAGCAGCCCCTTTTCCAGTACTTCAGACATTACTGGGAGTAATTATCATTTCGGCAGATGTCTACTGCTTCCTCTCGATACGTGCTTGCATAGCTCGCTGGCTGGGGTGAAAGGTTGGATGAGGATCTGTGTACCATGAAAACCTCTGGCAGCATAAATGAAGCCCACCACACGAACATTTCAGTAATATTTTTGTACTGTGTAGAGCACTCCTCGATGTACTGGCAGGCAAAATAAAGACGTCAGCATACGTGCTTGCATTGCTCGCTGGCCGGGGTGAGAAAGGTTGGATGAGAGTATGTGTTGCTTATCATGGTTACTTGCGTGCACAACAAACACCGCCTCACCCACTGCCGAGGAAGATACGTTTGTGTATGCAAATTGGACAGGCGGAGACTTGAGTAACCCATAAAAGCCACAAAACACGGCTTTCTCTGCAACAATAAAAGAACAGGATGGAATTCTTAAGAGCATCACCTGCAGCGGATTCCTTTTAATGGTGTGTCCGTGCTACTGACGAGACGAGACGGTTTTTAATTGTGTAGTCAGGAAATATTGCTTTTACTGTTGCCTTTAAGGGGTATGTTGTTCGTGTACGAGGTGCAGGAAGGTAGTTGGGGAAGGTGTAGATGGGAAAGGTGAAGGAGAGAGAGAGAGAGAGAGAGAGAGAGAGAGAGAGAGAGAGAGAGAGAGAGAGAGAGAGAGAGAGAGAGAGAGAGAGAGAGAGAGAGAGAGAGAGAGAGAGAGAGAGAGAGAGAGAGAGAGAGAGAGAGAGAGAGAGAGAGAGAGAGAGAGAGAGAGAGAGAGAGAGAGAGAGAGAGAGAGAGAGAGAGAGAGAGAGAGAGAGAGAGAGAGAGAGAGAGAGAGAGAGAGAGAGAGAGAGAGAGAGAGAGAGAGAGAGAGAGAGAGAGAGAGAGAGAGAGAGAGAGAGAGAGAGAGAGAGAGAGAGAGAGAGAGAGAGAGAGAGAGAGAGAGAGAGAGAGAGAGAGAGACAGACAGACAGACAGACAGACAGACACACACACACACACAGAGAGAGAGAGAGAGAGAGAGAGAGAGAGAGAGAGAGAGAGAGAGAGAGAGAGAGAGAGAGAGAGAGAGAGAGAGAGAGAAACAGACAGACAGACAGACACACACACACACACACAGAGAGAGAGAGAGAGAGAGAGAGAGAGAGAGAGAGAGAGAGAGAGAGAGAGAGAGAGAGAGAGAGAGAGAGAGAGAGAGAGAGAAAGTAAGAGTACTATCTTTCCTCTCTACTTAGCTGCAAAGTTATCACCATTATCACCAAGACTAACAATAACAATCACCCTCACTACCACCACCACCACCATCATCATCACCACCACCACCACCACCGCCACCGCCACTACTTAACCCACCACGGTCTCCTAACAGTGCACACTCTTCTTCTGACACATTCCCTTTATCTCCACAACAGTTTAATTATACCTTGGTAATCCCGGCGGAGATGCTATCTGAGGAAGTTTATATTCCGTTTTTTTCTTCCCCTGTTCTCGTTTTTCTTCATTTATCCTCGTCGTTCCTCTCTCATTCCCCTTGGTGTCTACTCTCTTCCTTCTTTTTTTTTATCCTGCCTTTCTCTTCTTCTGTTCGTGTTTTCTATCATTTGTCAATATTCTGCTATTTCCTTTCTTCTTGTATTTCCTCTTCCTCCTCCTATTGTTTCTCCTCATCTTTCCAGTATGTCAACATAATCTTCCTACTTCCTCTTCAACTTCCTCAATTTCCACTTTTTTCCACTGTTCTGTCATAATTCCTTCTTATTTTTCACCATTCTCTTGCGTCTCGTCTTTCCTATTCTCTGCAATCTTCCTTAGTGTGTTTTTTTTTCTTCCTCTTCCTCCTCTCCTATCACATATTTCTTCGTTTTCATCATTCTCCTCCTCCTTCTCGTCTTTCCTCCTCTGTCTTCTATCTTATTTTTTCCTCTCTCTCTCTCTCTTCCTCCTTATTTTCCCTAAGGTAATTCTTCCTCGTCTGCCTTCGCTATTCCATATTACTCTCTTCCTCTTCTCTATTCCTTCCACCTCTCCCATCCTTCACCTCTTACGGCTCCCATTCCATTACCTTCCTTCCACCCTCTCCCCGGATTCATTTCGTTCTTTTCACATACATTCTGAGTTTTTTTTCTTTCCCTCCATCAACGCTCGAGACACCATTTCCTACTTCTAATCCCCCTCTTGCCCTTCCTCCTCCTATTTCTGCCTTTCATTCTTCCTTTCGTCTTTTTCTGCTTCTTCTCCACTCTATTTCTGCTTTCGCTTTCTCCTTTCCTATTTCTACCGTTCTTCATGATTTTTTTTAATATTAGCATCACGTAAGTACATCCTTCTTCCAAAATCTGATATTGAGTTTATTTCATTTGAGAGTATTACATAATCGATTTTAGTAAGTATGAAAAATTAACTCTTGTAACACTAAAAACAAAGAAAATATGCAAGAAAATACATTATACAAAAAATACATTAATTACAGATTTAGAAAGAATAGATGCAAGGTACATCGTATACGTACAGAAAACAACAGAGTAAGGAAACGCATCACAATGGCTATAAATATAATGTTAACATCCTCCAACACACACAACGCCGCATAACACCCCACCCACCACGTCACAACTTACCATAACATAGCACATAATGAGTACTACCAGCACTAACACCTTAACTCCTTAACTGCTGTGTTCGACTTTTGACAACATTCAGAGCTGTATGAAAATTTAGTTTGCACGAACAGATATAGTAAAGGGTGAATAAAAGATTAATTTTGTATCTTTTAAACTACAAGAAAATTTTACATATTTTCGTACAAAAACAAAAATTGCAAGGAATTATAGGAAACGAATGTCTAGCAGTGAAAGGCTAAAAACATAATAACTGTTACGAAACCACAATCCAGAACAACGCAAAACAATACAGACAACACAAAACCACTAGAAGAAACCCTAATTCACACACTAACCATGAGAAAGAGCACATTACAGCGATACACAATCACACACACACACACACACACACCTATCTAACAAAACACCACAACACAAAACAACACAGGCAAAGCACAACCACTATAACAAACACTAAATCACAAACATAAGACAAAAAAGGTGCATTACAGTGACATACAACCATACATATACCCACCTGCTTCACAAACCACCACAACACAGGAAACAACAAAGACTACAGGAAACCACTACACCAAACACTACATCAAACACATACCAAGACGTGAAAAGTACATTAGAATGATATACAACCATACGCACACCCAACCACCAGAGCCACCCGTCGACTCCCACCCACCCTCCCCAACACACACACCGTAAATCTAATCAAGTAAACAAATGCATCAGCTCCATAACGCAATTCCAGCACAAGCGACATTAGTATTCACCTCCAGGACTTGGGAGTGCACGCCTCGCCCTCTAATTACGCCAAAGAGAGCAAGCTAATTCGATAAGGTAATCACGAACACAACTCGCGGTAATTAGCCTGAATGTTGTCCAGGTAACCACGGCCCTGTATCACCTGGACGAATCTCATTAAGGGTAAGGATGGAGGAGAGAGGAGAGGAGAGAAGGAAATGATGAGGATGGTAAGTACGTGAGTTGTTAGTGTTTTTAGGTATTTAACGAAGAAAGAACGTGAAACGAGGGATTGATGTGCGAGGTGTTGTGCTTTCTTTTTTTTTTGTCGTTGCTTTTGATATGGTAAATAAACATATTATATTTCCTTTTTTTTCGTGTTTCCCAATGTATTCGGTGTGGTTTTCATTAATTCAACAAAGGAGGAAGGATAAATGAACAAGGATTGATGTGTATGATCTGTTTCACGGTTTCTTTTCTTGCTGTTTTCATATGGTTGATAAAAAGATTATAGGTGTTGTATTCCTTTTTTCTTTTTACTTTCCATCGGTTTATTCGGTGCAGAGCGCAAAATTTACTCTGTGGTTAGTAAAATCAATAGAACATCTTTTTTTTCACTGGCTTTCTTTTCATCTTTATCCTGTAACTAATTATATTTTTTTCTCCTCCTCTTCACTTTTCCTCAATACCTCTCTGACTTCTACAGTTCCTCTAGCTCCTAACACACTTTTTTTTTTTTTATTTCTTCTGCTACTTCTACTTTTTCTCGCCTTCAAACTCCGCCTCACTCTCCTTCCTCATGCCCTCTCCTTACCCAGCGCCTCCCAGCTCCTGCCCGGCCCTCCAATCATCACGAACACCATCACTGCCAGCCTCCTCAGTAAACATAATATCTGTTTGCGTGTGGCCAGTGATAGCTTGTTACCTCGTCTCGGCGTGGCAGGCCTCTTCAGCGGCAACCCTTGGATATTATCGCACCCTAAGACGCATGCTATCCACCTCACTTCCTTGCTACGAAACAAAGAAATAATCAAAATGAATGATGATGAGGTATTTTTCAGAAGGAGTGGAGGGTGCAGTCGATAAGCTGCTTCCTAAATAGCAGATCTAAACAACACTCACGCATTCACCAAACTCTCTTACCAGGAAACAAAGAAATAAAGTGAAAATAAATTATTAAGAGGTATTTTTCAGGAATGGGAGGTGCAGTCGATAAGCTGCTTCCTAAATAATGGAGCTAAACAACATATTCATCCATCTCACTTACTTGCCACGGAACCAGGAAGAAATGGGAGTCAATATTAATAATTACAAGGCACCTTTCATCAGTAGAAGGTGCAGTTAATCACTTCCTGAATAAGAAATCGAAAGAACATGCACATCCCCGTCATTCCTTCGCCACGAATCCAGGAAGAAAAGAGAAAGAAAACAAATAATCATGAGCCGCTATTCAGGGGGAGTGGGAGGTGAAATCGATAAAACGCCTCATAAGAGTTTCAGAACAACATACACATGACCACCACTCCGTAAACAGACAAATATTATTACTACGCACTTGTTAACACTAACTACAACTTCTGTCTACCAAAAAATCATGTACATCAGCCTTTTTAAGCATTTCACTGCCAGATTGTTTCTCTGTAGGGACTGGCACCTTCATTGGAGCCCTTTTCATTTTTTTTTTCCATGGTCAGAGTCTTTCTAAAAGACATCTTTTTTTCATAATCATCTACAGCTTTTCTAGTTTTCTTGTTCTGTAGTCTTCAAAATACAAAATTTGCGTACTATTCTCTTTTTTTATGTGTCCATGCAAACATTTCGGTAGTGTTCTGCATGTTAACAGAATATGATCATCGCAATAAACGTAAAGAAGTCCATGTATTTTCTATCACGCTTAGTCACAAGCGTGTACAAATTTAATCATCATTACTTTCATGGCACTAAAGCTTTCATCAAAGACACTTTCGTCCCACAAAAAAGTGAACCCTAGGTTGACTTTGGGACGTATCAACTGTGTCAGAAAGAGAAAGAAAGAGAGAGAGAGAGAGAGAGAGAGAGAGAGAGAGAGAGAGAGAGAGAGAGAGAGAGAGAGAGAGAGAGAGAGAGAGAGAGAGAGAGAGAGAGGAAAAAAAAAATCATTTGGCGCTGGTTCTGTTTGGACACCAACCGCGGAGCCCCTTCGGTCAACACGCGACAAGCTGTAGACACGCATAAAACAGAAAGACAGACGCGTAGACAGACACACAGAGAGACAGACAGATGGACAGACAGACAAATAGAGACAGAGAGAGGGTCCCACACTTTCCGCCACTGTTGTTACCCTTGGCTGCGGCCCCGTACACCACACCCGGGTTTTGGGGTACTAATGATGCTGTGTGTGTATGTATGTGTGTGTGTAGATAGTGAGGGGGTCGGTGGGTGTTTGTGTGACCCTTATCGTTATCGTTCGTCTGCTGTGGATAAGTAAGGCCCAGTATTGCGTAAGTGAAGCTCAGAATCATGTTGTTTATATCCTTAATTTCGTCGAAGCAAATAAATGTACAATATGTTTACGCTTGGAGTGATATTCCAAAGCGTAACCAATTCATGATTTATGATAATGCCATAAACCCGCTACATTATTTATCTAGTAAAATCTTGGCTGACTATTTTTTTTTTCTTTTATGTAAGGAAAACACTGACCAAGGAGAAAAAGAGGGTAGAAAAAAAGCCCAATGGATTCACTAAATGACTACAAAGTTTTTACTACTAGTTGCCTACATGTAAGTGGTAATTGCGTCTCATTGCAATCAAGAAGAGAGAGAAGAAAACAACAACGTTATTTCAGGTGGATTGCCTGTCTTCTCGCTCCTCCAAATTAATCTCTGTCTACTTTAGTTTCTTTCTCTTTCCGAAGTTTTATTTCGTTTTAGAATCCATCTGTTATCATTACCACGTATATATAACTTGCGTCTGTTTTTTTTTATCCTTGTATTACCAACTTGAATAATTTAAATTACTCCCAAGATACATATTTCACTTAAAATTATGCAAGAATTCCCAAAACATGCCTGTATTTTCTGTTCCATTTAACATATATACTCATATATATATATATATATATATATATATATATATATATATATATATATATATATATATATATATATATATATATATATATATATATATATATATATATATATATATATATATATATATATATATATATATATATATATATATATATATATATATATATCATATATACATTTAACATATATATTCGTTAAGAAATCACTATGATATGTGATGGTTGAAATAAAGTTATGATGCTTGTGCTATACTTTTACGATAAATATAGATCTACACATTCAGATATGACAAAGTTATGATGCTTGTGATATACTTTTACGATAAATATACATCTACACATCTACACATTCAGATATGACAGCAAATATATTTCTTACTTCAAACACGAAATATATATTTGCATGAATCTACACACAAATCAACAAAAGCGATATTTTCAAGACAAACCAAGAGTCACAAAACTTACTTGGTCCAAATCATGCGCGTCTTTAAACACAGGGCTATATATTTTCCGGAACTGGCTCTTATCCACGGTCTGTCTCCGAATTTAAGAACAATCCTGACCATTTCCTCATTTCAAGCTCGATCACATGTGCATACTTTGCAAAGTTTCAGTTTTACTCAATGAAGAGTCCTCTCTTTCATTTTCATCTGAGAATCATTTGTCAAATATACTTCAATTTTTCAGATTAATGGGTATCATGTGTCTTCATGTAATGAATTATTCTAGATGAACCTGATTCTTTCCAAATCTATCTACTTTAGTCTAATAGGAATTGGTTTTCGAGCTTGGTGAATCGTTTCAAGCGTTGCGACAAATGTTAATAGTCTTCCTCTAGGTTTTCCACTTCGATATGAACAAAGAAATTTATGAATAGCAGAAGATAGAAGACACATATATACTCGTGCTAAGACCAGCAGGGTATACACAAAGAACAACTCTGAGGGGAGACAGAGGAGCGAAAAGTATCATACAGAATAATACTTAGGTGAGTGGAAATGTATGGGATATGCATGAAATGGAGAAAATTAATTATTATATGATATAACGAGAAGATGGATGAAAGAAATAAAGAAATAGGTAAAGCTGAAAAGGAAAGATAATATAAATGCAGCGACAAATGAGGAGATTAAGAGAGAAGCAAAGGAATGGAATACAAGAGAGTGGCTGAAAGAAATAAATCAAAGGAAAACACTGAAATTATGTAGTCAACGAAGAAAATAAAACTAAGGGGACATAGCAAACTTTACGACAACAGACCTCCATCAGTAATCTTTTGAGAAAATAAACAAGACAATAAATGGATGGAATACAAGGTACTGTTTGAAAGGAATTAATGAAAGGGACAGTTTCAAGACAGAGATAACGGAAAAAAGAAAAGAATGAGTGGACAAAACGGAATTTCCTACAATAGACCTGCATTAGTAATCTCGTTCAAATGCAGAACCAACAACCGAAACTTAATTATCCGAAAAGAGATTCCAAGGAGAAGACCGGGAATGTGAAATATGAGGTGTGGGAAAGGAGGACACGAGACATTCTCTGCCGTAGTTCTCAGCGTGTTGTGAAAAAAAGGAATGAAAACTTTAAAATTGCATCACTCATGAGAAGAACAGGAAGAAAACATAATTGGATCGTTTCTTTTTGACAATACAAAGAGTGGAAAAAATAAATAAATAAAAGAAATCACTGGTCACTTTTGTCAGATAAAAAGAAAGAAATAACAAGGCAGGTAAAGAAGTTAAAATAGACAGTAAGGAAATAAAAACTGAAAATCAAATCAGGGAGTGCCGGTATAAAGGTAAAAAGAATAAAAAAGAAACAGTGACAGAATGAAGTAAAGCAAAAAATGGAGAAAGAAAAAATAACTGACTTTGTGTGTGTGTGTGTGTGTGTGTGTGTGTGTGTGTGTGTGTGTGTGTGTGTGTGTGTGTGTGTGTGTGTGTGTGTGTGTGTGTGTGTTAGAGAGAGAGAGAGAGAGAGAGAGAGAGAGAGAGAGAGAGAGAGAGAGAGAGAGAGAGAGAGAGAGAGAGAGAGAGAGAGAGAGAGAGAGAGAGAGAGAGAGTTGTCATAGAGCTCAAATTGGAAAACAAAAGTTTGTAAAAAGATGGTGGTGGTGTTGTTGGTAATTGATTGATAGAGTAATCCCTCACCTAGCACTGCACAAGGGAAGCTGAAGGGCGCCGTGAAAAATAAATGAATAAATAAATAAAAATAAATGAATAAAATGCAGGTTGAAGTTGAAATATTTGGAAAATGTAAGACAAAAATAAACTCCACGTAAGTAAACAACTATGTGTTAGTAATATCTGAATCACAATTTTAAAAAGATTATATTTCAAAAAGAGAAGCCTTATATGCCCATAGCAGAAACTCATCATTCTCAGCATTAAAGGAGATGGAGTCTATCTACGACATCGGGCAGGTATTGTTCATGCAGATCCCCAAAACACGGCTCTCGACCAGCAAAAGCTGCACATTCAGGAGGGCTAAGTAACCTCCACAAAAAGCCTGCAAGCGCCCAGACATGAATCAAAGTCGTGATCGATACGTATGAGGCACATATTTAGAAACACTGCTTTCTTACCACGACTATTTTTTAAGGCCAAAGAGATGATTATCCTGGATCTCAAGAGTGTTTCTCCTGTTAGTGATGCAGAAATCTTGTTTATCTGTCACTAGAACCATAATAAAAAGTAATAAAAAGCCGTTAAAAAACCGTGTAACTTCAACTAGTGCCTATTGAAAGAAGTCGGGACACGGACAGAAGTGTTTCAGAATATGGTCTTGACTCGCACGAAAATGGATTAGAGCTATTTCATTGTGGCATCCTCTCACAGTAGTGTTTGGGCAGCGACGCGCAGTATTTGCCGTGATCTGCCCATTTTCCTGGAGGCCATCACCGTCTCCCATCCAGGTTGACAAGCGGCCTGAATGGAAACAAGTCCATCAAGGGAGGAAGCAAGCAAGAGCAGAACAAAGAGCGGGGCATGTAGTCCTCTCACCCGCTCAATTATTCCCTTCCAGTATCACGTGTGCTAGAAGCAACAAAAACAGCTGTGATCCCGTTTGTTGTATGACGTGATCCATGTAGATATATATTTGTTATTGAAGGGTGGAGGGGATACATATTTCCAATTTGCTGAGAGAGCCACTTTCGAGTCGCTATTGATTACTTGCATTCCTGGCTCTACTGGATATAGCTTACGAAAGGGTAACAGAATGACAGGCAGCTTTGTTGCAAAAATTGATGCGTAGGAAGGGAGACTGTCCCACCGTACAAAATGTGAGGAAACGGCAACAATAATAATAATAATAATAATAATAATAATAATAATAATAATAATAATAATAATAATAATAATAATAATAATAGTAATAATAAACTACCAGAACAATGAATCTTGAGCACTCTCGCTGGGATGCATGATGCAGTAGAAAGAGAGACATGGTAATATATCCCGGTAACTCTGCCCAAGATGCCTTACAGAAGTTAGGTGGTGGGAACTTACATTGTGTCATAAATCTATTTAAGGACAAATAAGTACAAATAAGCGAAGCCGCAACACACCATCAAGCCTATACATTTTTTATGGGAAGTCGGAACCACATATTTGCTTAAGAACATAAGAACATCGATAAAAAAAAAAAAAAAATGGAAAAGACAATCTAGGCTACACATCGCTTTTATGGAAAGTCAGAGAAGGAGAGGTTGCCAAAAAAAAAAAAAAAGCGTCCTTGTTAAGAGTTAGTTGATATCTTTTAAGGAAGGAAAAGATATAGAGAAATCTTTAGCAGTGAATATCACAAGAAAATTAATTGATTTTTCAAGTAAGACAACCAACCGCGAGGCACGCCTGGGAACATAAGCCAATCTCTTCGTAATGGGGCTGACAACAAAAGTCCTCCCTGTTAACGAATCTCCACCCATGCTAAGGCCAGGTGAGGGAAGAGGCGTGTCCTTCCTCAACATCCTGCAAACAAGCCTCTACACTCGCAACACGGGCGCCTGCGCATCAAGGGAGGACGCATAAGATGCAAATGATGTGCGTCGTGCCTCCTTCAGCACTCGTCCTCCCCCTCGTTTGTATTTATTTCGATAAAGTTTTCTGACGCTAGTACCGTCTCAATTGGCAATCAGTATTCCCCTATAGCCACTCTACACTCCTCAGATCAGAGTGTACTGGATGGCTATTGAAAATCATAGAAATACTTAAAGTTCTCTGTGGTTTGGAGAAGGAAATAAATGAGGAGGACGTAAATAGCAGAGAAGGACGAAAATAGCAGAGGAGTAGGAATGAACGTAGAAGAAACAAAATAACAAAAAATAGAAAGAAAAACATAAAACCACAAGATTTAAAAGTTTTAATGAATAAACCTCCGCTAAAAAAAAAAAAAGAGAGAGACGGAAATAGCAGAAGAGTAGGACTGAACGAAAGAGGAACATCAGAGACAGGAAAATATATATATATAAAAAAAAGAGTAAGACAAAACCAGAGGACATAAAAGTTTTAATGGATAAAGTTCCACTAGAAAAGAGAGGTATGAGATAAGATAGACGGAAATAGCAGAAGAGTACAACAGAACCCGGAAGGAAGATCAAGACAAACAAAAAATAGTGAAAAAGAGTAAGATAAAATCACAAGATATAAAAGTTTTAATGGATAAATCTCCTCTAATAGCACTCCTGACCGCACACGTCCTTTCTTCCCCGAAGCGGTCACTTGAGGAGATTACGGGGAGAGAAAACTACAACGGATGTTCTTTTAAGATTTCCAGACGAGACGTAACCTCTCCCTCCGCTCTGAGACACAAGAGTATTGCACAGGGGAGGCGGGGCATCCTTGTGGGGACTTGAACGTGTACGACATCGTTATGAATACGGGAATGAAGCGATGATATCCTTATGATGTTTATATATATATATATATATATATATATATATATATATATATATATATATATATATATATATATATATATATATATATATATATATATATATATATATATATATATATATATATATATATCTTAGATGATGGCGCTATTAATAATGATGAGGATAATTAATATAACAACAACAACAACAACAACAACAACAACAACAACAACAACAACAACAATATTAATAATAATAACAATAATAATAATAATAATAGTAATAATAATAATAATAATAATGATAATAATAATAACAAACTATTATTATTATTATTATTATTATTATTATTATTATTATTATTATTATTATTATCATTATTATTATTATTATTACTATTACTATTACTACTACTATCTCTTCGATTATCATTACTTAAAAACAAATATGCATTCCTCATTGTTATGTTCGGATGGAGCCATAAATTTAGGGAGCAGTCCCTTTTACGCTCAATACACAAAGCCCCTTACTGATCAATGAATGTTAAGAACGTTCCTGAATAATCGCACTAATCTCCATTAAAGAATAATGTGATTTTTTTCACATTCACCTCATATTTGCACCCGGTGCCTCATTACGCTACAGCTTTTCTTTCTCTTTGTTGCTCGCGTTCGGAAATGCATAGTAGAGGGTTTGACTGCTATGATAAACCTTTCACTTCTGTTCTTTTATATACTCGTATGAATAAACCTAAACTTTTCTTTCCGTTCGTTACTCGTGTTCAAAAATAAAAAAGTAGGTTTAGCTGCTAAGATAAATCTCTCATCCCTGAGCTTCGAACTCAGTCTTGCTTTATACATTCGTAAAAACATAACTTTTCTCCTGCCAGCAGCGAAATAAACACTCGCCACTTTAAAAGTAAATTCCATGTCCTTGGCGCCTGCGTCACACAGACACCTGTCTAACCTGTCTAACCTCGCTAACTGACGCGATTATCTACCCTTTACTTCTTCCTCTACCTGTTCTCCCTTCTTAATTAACTTCTCGCGCGAGTTCCCTCACTGACTTGCTCTTTTGGTCAACTTCATCTTCCCCAGTGTTGTTCGTTTGCTCATCACATCGCCCCTGTCTTCCTCCTCTCCTCACTCCCGTGAACTCCCTCGACCCTTGTCCTCGCTCGACCTCCCTTGGCTGGCTGGCCCACGCAACACACCCACCCGGGAGGGAGACTGTGTGTATCCCTTAGTCGGCTTCCTTCACCAACCTCAGCACGGCCCCGTTTCACCATTAATATTCCTCATCTTTCCTCGGTGACTTCTCTGTATATGGTGAAATTAAACTTCTTGTTTCACCCTTAACGTAAGCAAAAAATGTAATCGAATATACCATTGCCCTCGGTGCGCTGATAACGGGTGATGGGTGGACAGCCGACATGCCCAGCCACTTTAGAAAGGCGCTGCCGAGCACAGGCCACAGCAGGCGGCTGTGTGGCGCGGTGGCGGGATGTGAGCGAGGCTGTGGCTCTGTAACCTTGTCTTATCTGTGGCTGGTGTCTCACGAAGGGGTCAGGTGTAAGACAAGTCTATAATGTGTGTGTGTGTGTGTGTGTGTGTGTGTGTGTGTGTGTGTGTGTGTGTGAGGGTGTTGGCGCAAGTGGGTATATATGCTGATATTTATTTTTTCCCCATCATTAAAACATTACTACAGGACACCAGTCTCCCATTTCTAGACCAACATAATACATTTTCATACAATAAAATTCAAATTATTAAGGAAAACATTGCATGATGATAACAAAAAAATCACATCTACCAAATGTTTTACTGCAGCCATACTAGGAAAAACTGAATTTAACTAGATTATATTTGCAGATAACCAGCGGAGTCCCGGACAGGAGGAGGCGCTGCTTTCTGACAATAACAGCCTTCCCTCGGCCACTTCACTCAAGCCTCCGAAGTCCAAGTTAACTTTAGACTTTGTAATCAAGTAGCGGAACTGTAGATGGCAGCCAGGTGCGAACACGAGGCGGCCCGGGCAGGTAAATGTCATTGTGTTATCGAGTTCTGCATCATTCATAAGTTGGGTTGGCAAACTTCCCTTCCCTCGAGTTTCATCCACTCTTGTCTCTTCCACGTCTCTTCCACTACCCTTACATCCTCTTCCACGTCTCTTCCACATTGTTCTCCACTCTCGTCTCTACCACTTCCATTACTCTTATCTCTTCCATTTCACTTACCTTTTCTTCCACATTCTCATTCTATACCATACCCTGTTTATCAATGTCTATCTCCGTTAGACATATCCTCGACAAAGAATAAAAAATAAAAAGCAGCAGTAACGAATGAATATATTACTTATATAAATTATGTACGCATCCCCATTGATTAACAGGCGCCTATTGATAGATATTAGTCTCACCACATCAATAATCCTTTATGGCCCCCATTAACAGACGGACGCAAATTGATATTCTCTATATCTATTCCATTAAAGACAGATGCCCATTGACATCTTCTGTACCCCCATTAATTGATGACCACTCATTGCTATTTTTTCCCTCCTCTGTATCACCCTCCAGGTGACGGGCACCCATTGATATTCTTTGTAGCAGATCCATGAAGTTATTAGCAAAATAATAAAGTAGAACCGAAAATATTTACATTGCACCGTATCTGCTTAACCTGATTAATTTAATTACGACCATGTAATGTAGTCATCTAGCTCAATAACACCTGAATATGCATACGCGTAAGTGATACGTAATTGCTAACAGGAAGGGGAAAAATACTTCATTTTAGAGGCGAAAATTAGAATACTGTTTGGAAAATATTGTAATTGGAAAATGGGGTGCATTATCAGACCATTTGCTTTTTTGTCTACCTGTGCAGGGGGGAGGGGTGGGGAGGGGAGGAGCTGCATTTAGTTCCCTGGCATAATACTCAGCTCACTTAGAGTTTAAGGGTTCGACTACAATACGAGGAGTCCTGAGTTCGAATCCTAGTCACGGCCGGGGTTTTCTGGGATGAATGCTCTCTACTAAGCTCACCCAGCCATAAAATGGTTACCTGTGAACAATGACTGGGGACATAAAGGAGCTTTACTTATCCTCGAGTTTTAGGTAATCTTTTTGGCTTTCTCTTTATGGACTAACACCTCAGAAGGTCTTTTTTTTTTTTTCCTTACTTTTTGTTGCTTTACGCCAGTGTCTCACATCAATAAAAAAAAATAAATAAATAAATAAATTGCAGGCTCAGGAAATGTTGCCGTTACCAGTCCTACACAGTTAATATTAACGGTACCTTGTTTCACACCATGGTGAGTTAACACCATCCAGTAATTCAAGCCAGTACCATAATGACCTCTGTTGCGGTCCCATAACTTAAATGATAGTTTTCCTTCATGCAAAACTAGCTTTTCTCTGGATCATGACGCACCCAGAAGCAGCGCAAGAGATCTAGAGGGAGGTAGTGTCTGAGAGAACCTTGGTTGTGTCTTCATAACCAAATAGACAATCTCCCTGCATACTATGCCAGCTTTCCGCCGTAGCGCGACGCAAGGAGAGGCAACGACAGAGGCCTGGACGGAGATGGTGTATGAGAGGACGATCAAGAGACTCCTCCAACATGACGCTGCATCGCCACAGACCAACCTGGCACGCACCTCAAGGCAAGACTCCCTCCCGCGCCACCCTCACCACCCTGTTTGCCTCCACATTCCTGCCAGCCTTCCTCTCGCCCCGCTGCATTCCTTCCCTTTGTGCTGTCTGCCTGCCTGCCTGCGTGTTGCGGTCATGCCCAGCCACTTGGCTTGGTTTTCATGACTTCTGTCACGTGTAATTGTATTTTTTTTTTATTTATTTATTTATTTATTTATTTTTTTTTTGGAGTCTGCTAGTAAAGGAATCAATTTTTTTAGTTATCAAGTTTAATTCGATGTTTCCTTTGGCTCGCTGTGATTCTCTCTCTCTCTCTCTCTCTCTCTCTCTCTCTCTCTCTCTCTCTCTCTCTCTCTCTCTCTCTCTCTCTCTCTCTCTCTGGGCAGTCAACCATTCTCTCCTCGGGCAAATTCCTCTTCCTACCCCTTCTTCCTGTATCCTTATCTCGCCCTCCTTCCCTTCCGTCCTCTCTCTTTATCGTTCCTTTTTTGCTAATCTTCTCATCACCAAGAGGGTCCCACAAAATAACTAAGATAAGTCCGCCAGTTTGCAGTCAGTGTCTAGAATTCCCGCACCTTTCTCCTATACGCTGTTAAGTACTTTCTTCCCTATATATAATTGTACCTCGTGTATTTTGCTCCCAAATTGGAGCAAAGGGCCAAGAATTAGAGGCGATAAATTGCGAGGTATAGCGATAAGATGAGATAAGAATTCTTTTCCAGGAGGGATATGTAGTCTGATTTTTTTTCCAGACAGGTATTACAGGTAAGTTTCCTTCAGGCGCACCGGGAGGAGGCTTTTGGCTTCCTTTAAGTCCACTTAGCCTGGATCGTCTTTTACCTGCGCCCAGTACAGTCAAAAATTCCCAGACCTTCTCGAGAGGCAACTCCGTGATTACACGTGGAGCTTGGGGATCACCATTCCTCAGGACCTGTCTGACGGAGGACGGTGCGGCGGAGGCTGTGATGAGGGACTTAGCGTGCCTTTCTCCGGAATTCCCCTCCTTTCTCCGACACCCATGTCACCCCACTCAGGTCAATCATCCATTTTCTAAAGGTTAACTCTCTCCATTACATGCATATACTTAACTTTGAATCAGGCAAGATGGTCCTCCTATTTCAATCTTGCATCTACTTTCTTTCTCTGCCTGTATCTTGTGCGTCTTGCTCTTCTCTCCCCCAGCAGGAACTCACGCACTGGTCCCTCACGCGCGCCCTGGATCTGAAGGAGGGTGATTGAGGGTAATCTCTTTCCTGGCCTTTTTGCATAATGGGATCAGAGCAACAATCTGAGTCGGACCCGTGATCTACGCTCTCCCGGACCAGTTTAAGAGTGAGATAAGTTGTTTCCTTGGCCACTAACTCAAGCTTGATCTGAAGGAACGTTCGGTCTGCTCCCTCGCTCTCTCGCTCGCTCGCTCTCCATCGTGCACCACTGAGTTGCTTGATATTTCGTTAAACCTCTTCGAAATTTAATGATGCGTCGTAATCCTCTCCCCGCGTGATGGTTCAAAAGGCAAGCTAACCAGTACCCCCCACTTTTTTTTTTTACTTTTTTTTTCTCTCTTTTTTCTGTGCTCCATTCCGACCAGAACTTTTTTTTTATTCTTGTTTCCTTTTCTGAAAATTGTGCGTGGTTCATTCGGTACATAAATATTTTACTATTCTTTTTCTCTTTTGTGTGTATTTTTGTGTGTTGGGATTTCTATTTTTCTTTCCTTTTTTTTTTTTTTTGTGTGTGTAGGAGTATTTCCAATGATTTCAATAGTTTTTTTTTTTTTTTTTTTTTTTTTTTTTTTTTTTTTTTTTTGAGACCATAAGCATTGCGAGACGCTTGACTCAGGTGCAGACTGCAGAGTGCCTCTATTCAGTCTGAAACACACTCGTGAATTTTGATGTGTTTTAACGGGGCAGTATTTTACCGGTGATTTATGTCCTTGGTTAACGTGCAATTTATGGTCATTTTAATCTTGTCTTTATTCACTTACCTAACACACACACACACACACACACACACACACACACACACACACACACACACACACACAAAGATAGGGGGAAGTGGGTTAGAAGGGATGGGTTATGGAAGATAAGAAAAAAATAATAGCAGTTGAGTCAGGTTTCGATAACATCTGACCACAGCCCGTCAAACAGCAAAAACGGCCTTCACTGTTCATGTGTCTTTCATCCACCGTCTTTTCCACTCCCGACATAGCCATTACATTCATTCCCAAGTTCCCTGCGTGTCGGAGAACTATAACCACGTCTCTTCTCTGGAAATGCGTTGATAAGAGTGACTGCATTCTTTAATATCCCAGTACTTAAGAAACTGAATCCACTGTTACGCTGAATTGGATGGGCTGGTGATGACAAATTCGGGTAAGTGATGTAATGGTGGTCCTTGTTGAAAAGAATACAACTAGATGCGTGGATGACAGGGTACAGGCACTAACAGGTTGGCTGGACATGGGCAATTTGTGTGTGTCAGGGATTTAGACACGCGGAAAGTGCCTGTGATTCAAAATTAATATGCAGTTGCGTTTTTAAAGTAAAAAATAATTGTAAAACGGATAATTAAACTGCTCGTAAATTAGCTTTAAGGTCAGTTACTGTACATCGCAGTAGAATACAGAGTCATCACCGCCACGTCTTTCCTCGCGCCAAGTGATATGAATGAGTTATGTACAAATACAGAGATGAAGCAATGAGTGAGGCTACAACTGGAGGACTGTTGGAGGCAGCTGCAGTGGGGCGGTGCGTCGCAAGGACAGCGCGGGCTCTCTCCCTCAGCCTCATCCATGAGTCAGGGAAGGGGAGGAGAGGTGGTGAAAATAACTAATGAAATAATACACTAGTTGGCGGAATAATAATCCGCATCATTATTTGTTATAACGCCATTGTTAAGCACCCTTAATCCCTTCAGGCACAGATTTCCCGCACATTTCAAGCTCTGTTTTACTGCGAGCGTTGGTCATATCAGTGCACACTTAGTTTTAACAGCTAAGAATAACACTAACATAGCCTTGGTTACTGTAAATATTTTTGTTATTGGTTTCTTACGAGTACCCTTCCCTCTTGCGCACGTCTTCATTGATTCACTACTGTAAACATTTTCTTTACATAAAAAAAGAAGACTATGAAACGCAGTATAAAACCAACACAACCAGTTATGCTACCGCACACGCCAACATTTTTCCTAGCGGGCGGCCAGACAACTGGCAATCAAGCAGCAGCCCCTCCAGCATCATCTGATGAGCTATTCATCAACGAGTACATCAATGTGCGATGTTTATGGTACACTGTGCGAGGCTCCTCCATTATACCCGACGCACCGCCGCCACTCCTCCCAGCAAACATTGCAAGTAAAAAAAAAATCTTTTGTTTCGTTTCTAGTAACGAATTAATTATTGGTGTAATTATTTGTTTAGCTTGTTAGAGCTTCTTCCTCACAGAGTTGATCAATAGGGCTGGGTGCAACAGCCTCTCCGATGGACGAGGCCGGTAAACATCGCCTACACAGTAAACACTGGTGAGTTCCCGTCTAATTAATCGCCTGCCGTGGTCGACTACAGCCAATCAAACACCGAGCTCCCCTGAACATGATAATGCTGCAAAACAATTCAACAGGCAAGAAAATTCAGATGTATAATCTTGCCTCAACACACATTTACTACATTCTGCCATGAGTTATATTACAGTCGTGGCTGTACACGTGGCACGCTTGACTTGAAGAGGACATACGTTATACGCCAGCCAACTGGTGGTGGTAGTGGTGGTGGTGGTGGTGGACAAAGGGCAGGGCGGACGGGCTTTCTCTCTCGGACACTGTCAGGATTGTCTAGAGCTCCACTGCACTAAGTGATACAACGGGTTCCAAGTCCCGCTCAGATTACTGAATTATTCTGACCAACTGTATTCATTCACGGTGTGTGTGTGTGTGTGTGTGTGTGTGTGTGTGTGTGTGTGTGTGTGTGTGTGTGTGTGTGAAATTTATTTGTGCATTGACAAGATTTTTATTTGAAAGGTAAATTGTGTGGATAAAGCAAAAGGAAACCTACTCACAGATTACCTGCACAAACAAATATATCCAAATAAAGTGGAGATCTATGAATATGACTTCTTTTAAATGAGGAACAATGAAAAAATTTTGACTGACGGCACTGCATTCAACAAAGTCTATACTCTGCCCCACTGGATTCGATTAAGATTTGTCACAATCTCACCAACAATGCGAAGTAAAGCTGAGATACCTTAGATTCGATTATAAATCACAACACTCACAAACAGTGACGAGTAATGTGGAGAGACCTAGACTCCTTTAAGATTTATTATAACCTCACTTACAATGACGAGACAAGTATCTAGATTCGATTAAAACTCATCAAAAACTCACAAGCAATGACGAGTAAAGTTAAGGTATCTAGATTCCAATAAAATTTCTCACAATCTAACCTACAATGAGGAGTGAAATTGAGATATCTTCCGTGCACCAAAAGATGTAAACAAACGCCTACAGCAGCCACACGGCTCCCTATGGACGCGGCGAGGGGACACTGGAGAATTGGAGTGCGAGCTCAGGTCCGTAAATTCGTTAGAAATCGGATGGAAGGAAACAAAAGACACAAATTGTGAATAGGAGCGTGGAAAGCCTTTGTGATGGTGATGCTGATGATGATGCTTCGGTTGTTTGCTGTTAACATTGTTGTTGTTGTTGTTTCTACTCCTAAAACATCATTGTTGCTACTGCTGTTATTATTATTATTATTATTATTATTATTATTATTATTATTATTATTATTATCATAATAATAATAATAATAATAATAATAATAATAATTAGTAGTAGTAGTAGTAGTAGTAGTAGTAGTAGTAGTAGTAATAGTAGTAATAGTAGTAGTAGTCGCAATAGTAGTAGTAGTATAAGTACAACAACAACTACTACTACTACTATTACTACTACTACTACTACTACTACTACTACTTCATCTTCCTTCTAGATTTTGAAGATTTTTCCCCTTTAATGTATTTATTCATTAATTCAAGTAAGACAATTGCAGATCCCGTGACAACAAAACGAGGGAGGCACATGACAGCGAGCAGCTCGGTGCTAAAAGATAGAAGGTTAAAAACTTCGCTTTTTTTTTTTTTTTTTTTAACAACTGAAAATCGGAAAGTTTAAAGGTGAGCACTTTCCTGAAAGTGCACATAAGTTATACAGCAATCGGAGGCGGTTCAGGGAGGTGGATGAATATCTGTGGTTTGCGATGAAACAAATGGTTGTATAAATGTAACAAAAATTCTACAATAAGCTGATTCTATCACCACCACCACAAACACCAACACCACCACCACCAACAACAACATTAACATCAACACTAAAATACATCACTTATTAAAGGAAAGCCATCAAATCATTCTCAAGCGCTTATGACTAATTTAAAGTTTGAGTGTTCCATTTATAACAGTTTGTTATTCACATTCGTCCTCCTTCGATGGATTATCCCTGAGACCATTTTTCCAAGTGTACACTTTTCCCGTTTTTTTTTTTTTTTCGTATCAAGTATTTCTCTGCACACATTCTCCAGTCATACATCCAAGAATATAATTCATACCGTATCCCTGAAATCAGTTTTAAGAATGTAAATGCCCCAGTTCCTTCCCCCCTCCTTTTTTTTTTTCTCTTTTTTTTTCTTGTCTTTCCCTTAACCACATCCCCTACTCAAACATTTTTTCCCCTGCATACAGAGGCGCGAACAGAGGCAACTTACTGAAACAATAAGAATATAAATAAATCCAGCATCAATATCAGGACAACGCGGCAAGAGGACAGATGGACAGGTGGTTCCCGATACAATCTTAAAAATTATTAAAGTTAAAAGAAAAAGAACCAAAAAATGTTGTGACAATTTGATCTGCGCCCCTCTGCCAGTGAAGGTCACGTGAATAATGCAGTTCGTGTGGAGCGGCGGTACAGCACTGGGACCAAAACATAAAGCATGAGATCGATACACTTCAGTTTGCAAATTACTTTATTTGACCCTTTCACTGCAAGAGGGAACAATTCATAGTATTAGAAACATTTAACAGAATCCTTACCAAAATAAAATTTCCAGGAAGGAAAAAAACAAACAAGAGATTGATGCACTTCAGTGTGCAAATTAGTTGGTTTGACCCTTCTCACAACGAGATGCAGCGATTCACGACACCAAAAAGCACAGTACAAAACCTTTGCAAGAATCAACACGAGATGCAACAACTCACAGCATTAAAAAATAACATATAAAATCATTGCAAGAATCTACAAGAAACAAGCAAAAAATGAATAAATTGATTAATTAATTAATTAATTATTCAATAAAAAAAAAAGGATCAGAAGAGCAGGTTTCCCCATTTCTAACAAGTACAATGTTTAAGAGGTATCTTATCCATTTCACTTATAGTCACTCTTTCCCATAATCATTTACAACTTTTAAAGGACTTCTGAGAATACACAGTTTTGAAGCTTAACAGAGATTAGATTATTCTCATTTTTTTTTTCTTACTTTAATGTCCATACAACTAATTTATTCCAGCAACAAAAGACGACTATAGCCGTAAAGGGATTAAAATGTCTTATAGAGTTTTGTGATTAAGTAACTGGTAGTAATGTTTTTACTTTTTTACTCCCAAAACATCACATTTGCTACTGCTGTCATTATTATTATTATTATTATTATTATTATCATTATTATTATTATTATTATTATTATCAATGAAAGAATTAATACTATTCTCCTCCACTTACTGACAGTTTGGGACATGGTTATTTCTCAGACCAATCAAGTAATGCAACGAACACATTCAGATAATAGGGTCAGATCAATATGAGAAGCAATGCATTAATATGTAAAGGAATTGTCTCAGTGAAAGCTCGGAGTTACGGGATTAAAAGTTGAATCACATGCATGCCAAAAATCCTGCATAAATAAATGAATGCTCATATCTGGTTACTAAAAGCATTTGTGGGTCTAATTTTGTACTCTGTTCCCAAATGTACTAAATCAAATAAAAATAATTCCACACAACAACAAAAGCTTCGCTGAACAGGTAGTTTTAACTCCCAACGCCATAAATTATTCATTAGCGTTCGTGGTAATTTAATGAAGGCAACTGAGGACCGTATGAAAAATAGACACCTTGAATTTGTAATGGACGAGTCTAAAGCAAAAACTTGAATGACGAATTTAAAGGGAAACAGTAACACGAGCCTAGACTACACCTACATAATGTCACCTGTGTCGTTCAACAATTACTGGGGTGTATCATTACAACCAATCACTTATATAAATGAATGAATAACAGGTGAGCAGTAATGCGTCCTGTATTAGAATCAATTTAATTGATTCTAATGTTTCCCGACTTAATCCATGGTGTAAATGAATGGTCAGAACAATATTACATTCCATCAATTATTGTTTGTCAATTTCGGCACTGAGTCTACGAATCTAATTTTAAAAGGCGCACACATCTCAAGGATAAGAACATGAAATACAGAAAGGAACCAAATAAACATTGGTGTAAAGAACGCAATCTAACAGTACCAGACTGCACGTCGGTGTATTCTGTAAGCCTCTGTTTATAGATACTGGAAGCATTTTTTTTTTTTTTTTATGTAGGAGGGACACTGGCCAAGGGCAACAAAAATCCAATAAAAAAAAACCCACTGAAATGCCAGTTCCATAAAAGGGTCAAAGCAGTGGTCAAAAATTGATGAATAAGTGTCTTGAAACCTCCCTCTCAAAGGAATTCAAGTCATAGGAAGGTGGAAATACAGAAGCAGGCAGGGAGTTCCAGTTTACCAGAGAAAGGGATGAATGATTGAGAATACTGGTTAACTCTTGTGTTAGAGAGGTGGACAGAATAGGGATGAGAGAAAGAAGAATGTCTTGGGCAGCGAGGCCGCGGGAGGAGGGAAGGCATGCAGTTAGCAAGATCAGAAAAGCAGTTAGCATGAAAATAGCGGTAGAAGACAGCTAGAGATGCAACATTGCGGTGGTGAGAGAGAGGCTGAAGACAGTCAGTTAGAGGAGAGGAGTTGATGAGACGAAAAGCTTTTGATTCCACCCTGTCTAGAAGAGCAGTATTAGTGGAACCCCCCAGACATGTGAAGCATACTCCATACATGGACGGATAAGGCCCTTGTACAGAGTTAGCAGCTGGGGGGTGAGAAAAATTGGCGGAGACGTCTCAGAACACATAACTTCATAGAAGCTGTTTTAGCTTCCAGTTCAGATTATAAGTAAAGGACAGACCGAGGATGTTCAGTGTTGAGTGTCATTGAAGAAGAGGGGATAGTTGTCTGGAAGGTTGTGTCGAGTTGATAGATGGAGGAATTGAGTTTTTGAGGCATTGAACAATACCAAGTTTGCTCTGCCCCAATCAGAAATTTTAGAAAGATCAGAAGTCAAGCGTTCTGTGGCTTTCCTGCGTGAAATGTTTACCTCCTGAAGGGTTGGACGTCTATGAAAAGACGTGGAAAAGTGCAGGGTGGTATCATCAGTGTAGGAGTGGATAGGACAAGCTTCGTTTAGAAGATCATTAATTAATAATAAGAAGAGAGTGGATGACAGGACAGAACCCTGAGGAACATCACTGTTAATATATTTAGGAGAAGAACAGTGACCGTCTACCAAAGCAGCAATGGAATGGTCAGAAAGGAAACTTGAGATGAAGTTACAGAGAGAAGGATAGAAGCCATAGGAGGGTAGTTTGGAAATCAAAGCTTTGTGCCAGACTCTATCAAAAGCTTTTGATATGTCCAAGGCAACAGCAAAAGTTTCACCAAAATCTCTAAAAGAGGATGACCAAGACTCAGTAAGGAAAGGCAGAAGATCAACAGTAGAGCGGCCTTGACGGAACCCATACTGGCGATCAGATAGAAGGCTGTGAAGTGATAGATATTTAAGAATCTTCCTGTTGAGGATAGATTCAAAAACTTTAGATAGGCAGGAAATTAAAGCAATAGAACGGTAATTTGAGTGATTAGAACGGTCACCCTTTTTAGGAAAAGGCTGAATGTAGGCAAACTTCCAGCAAGAAGGAAAGGTAGATGTTGACAGACAGAGCTGAAAGAATTTGACTAGGCAAGGTGCAAGTACGGAGGCACAGTTTCGGAGAACAATAGGAGGGACCCCATCAGGTCCATAAGCTTTCCGAGGGTTTAGGCCAGCAAGGGCATGGAAAACATCATTGCAAAGAATTTTAATAGGTAGCATTAAGTAGTCAGAGGGTGGAGGAGAGGGAGGAACAAACCCAGAATCGTCCAAGGTAGAGTTTTTTTTAGCAAAGGTTTGAGCGAAGAGTTCAGCTTTAGAAATAGATGTGATAGCAGTGGAGCCATCTGGTTAAAATAAAGGAAGGAAAGAAGAAGAAGCAAAGTTATTGGAGATACTTTTGGCTAGATGCCAGAAGTCACGAGGGGAGTTAGATCTTGAAAGGTTTTGACACTTTGTGTTAATGAAGGAGTTTTTGGCTAGTTGGAGAACAGACTTGGCATGGTTCCGAGCAGAAATATAAAGTGCATGAGATTCTGGTGATGGAAGGCTTAAGTACCTTTTGTGGGCCACCTCTCTATAATGTATAGCACAAGAACAAGCTCTGTTAAACCAAGGTTTAGAAGGTTTGGGTCGCGAAAAAAAGTGAGGAATGTACGCCTCTATGCCAGACACTATCACCTCTGTTATGCGCTCAGCACACAAAGACGGGTCTCTGACACGGAAGCAGTAGTCATTCCAAGGAAAATCAGCAAAATACCTCCTCAGGTCCCCCGAACTAGCAGAGGCAAAACGCCAGAGGCACCTTCGCTTAGGGGGATCCTGAGGAGGGATTAGAGCGATAGGAAAAGATACAGATATGAGATTGTGATCGGAGGAGCCCAACGGAGATGAAAGGGTGACAGCATAAGCAGAAGGATTAGAGGTCAGGAATAGGTCAAGAATGTTGGGCGTATCTCCAAGACGGTCAGGAATACGAGTAGGGTGTTGCACCAATTGCTCTAGGTCGTGGACAATAGCAAAGTTGAAGGCTAGTTCACCAGGATGGTCAGTGAAGGGAGAGGAAAGCCAAAGCTGGTGGTGAACATTGAAGTCTCCAAGAATGGAGATCTCTGCAAAAGGGAAGAATGTCAGAATGTGCTCCACTTTGGAAGTTAAGTAGTCAAAGAAATTCTTATAGTCAGAGGAGTTAGGTGAAAGGTATACAGCATAGATAAATTTAGTTTGAGAGTGACTCTGAAGTCGTAGCCAGATGGTGGGAAACTCGGAAGATTCAAGAGCGTGGGCACGAGAGCAGGTTAAGTCATTGCGCACATAAACGCAACATCCAGCTTTGGATCGAAAATGAGGATAGAGAAAGTAGAAGGGAACAGAAAAAGAGCTATTGTCAGTTGCCTCAGACACCTGAGTTTCAGTGAGGAAAAGAAGATGAGGTTTAGAAGAGGAGAAGTGGTGTTCTACAGATTGAAAATTAGATCTTAAACCGCGAGTGCTGCAGAAATTAATGAAGAAAAAGTTGAGGGGGGGGCGGTGTCAAGACACTTAGGGTCGTCAACAGAAAGGCAGTCCGACCTGGGGACATTTATGGTCCCCTCCCCAGATGGGGACTCCGAGGCTGGTGTAGGAGTCGCCATGGTGATTTTGAAAATTTTGTGTGAAGGGTGTGTGTGTTATTAGGTGCTTGTAGTTTTGTGTGGAGGAAGAGAGTTGCCTCTAGAGGGTAGGCTGTGACTGCCCCCTTGTGTTGAGACACAGAGGTAAATGTTCAGTGAGGTCACAGCTGGGTTTAATGATAAGTTAACAGCACCCCCTGAACAGTGCTTCAGAACTCACTGGGAGTAATTATCGTTTCGGCAGGTGTCTACTGCCTCCTCCTATTAAATAAAACATTAACCAAATAAATAGAAGAGTAGATAAAGATAAATCTAGAACACACACACACACACACACACACACACACACACACACACACACACACACACACCAAGATGAAGATAGACCTGCGTCTACCTACTTGAGACAGATCCTCATTTCATTGTCTTTTCTTACTATAACAACTGCATTTTCGAACTATTACTGCTGTTGAACTAAGATGTGAGCTCCAAGCATCTTCTATGACACAATTTAGGACCCAAAGGTTTATTTCCTCTGTCAGAATTGAAGGTATTGTAGTACTGTCCTGTGGTGTTCCTCCATGTAAACAAACATTGATAGGGGGAGGCAGTAGACACCTATCGAAATTGTAACACTATGTAACACGATTTTTGTCTTTGACAAGCAAGTCTTATTATCAAACTCTTTTCATTGCAAAACAATAGAAAATATATATTACTCCTGTCAAACTTTGCTTTTGTGGCTTTTAGAATGTTTTTTTTTTTTTTTTTTTTGCCCAAAAATAGCTAAATTTCACCATTTTCCCCATTTTTGGACAGGAAAGTAAAAACAAATTCAAATGGCAGAAAAATTTATCTTAAAACTTCTGAAACTAATTTTTAGGATTAAAAATCAACAGTTTTTCTTGACTGGTGTAAATACAACAAATCACTTTCACGTATAAGCCTCAAATGTAGTCTCCCATCATGGTTTCATTGAAGGATCCCTGATATCTTTGTTCAAAGTTCATTATATCTTGGTGGAAGCACTCCTCTTGTCGAGGTGAGTTGTCGAGGTGAGCATTTAGGATATGGAACAGCAAGAACATTCTACAGTCCATCTCACCATAACTTTTCACTAAAGCTTCAACCATTTCTATATAGTTATCAACCTTGTTGTTGCCAAGAAAGCCATGGACTTAAGCAATGAAACCCTCCCCCTTTTTTTTCCCCTTTTCTGTAAGCTTCTGTAGAAATTCTGAGCACTCCATAATTTTCCTTACTTGTGGTCCAGTGAAGATACCAGCTTTCACCTTTGTGAAAGCTTAGGAAAGGAGTCTCGAAGATATTTGAAGGCAGCAGACTCCTTGTCAAGAGCTGTAACAAACTTTTCATGAGACCCAGTTTGATGTGTAGTGGAGGAAACAAAACCTTTTCAGGATTCACCAATGGCTCATGTTTGATATTGTGTGCCCCTACTGTAGTGTCAGTGTTTGGAGGCCAGTGTTTTC
This sequence comes from Scylla paramamosain, assembly GCF_035594125.1. Lineage (NCBI taxonomy): Eukaryota > Metazoa > Arthropoda > Malacostraca > Decapoda > Portunidae > Scylla > Scylla paramamosain. The sequence goes on from NC_087167.1 coordinate 15,857,888, forward strand.
TCTGGTAATGTGCTGCTCTGTCTCTACTGTCCCAAAGGCAAAGAAAACAGGGATTCTTGGTGAAATCTCCTTGCAGTCCTATCAAGAAAGCCACCATCTTGAAGTCTCCAATAACTTCCCAGCCATACTTGTTGTAGTTCAAAGTTTCCTGTAGAAGCTTTACACTGCTGTAGTAAGATGCACAGAATGAGCAAGAGGCAGAGATGGATACTTGTTTCCATTGTGCAGAAGTACAACTTTCAGGCTTTTGGAGGAGCTGTTAATGAAGTCTCAATTCATCTGGATTGCAAACAATTCCAATTCATCATTGTAGTATCATAGCCTGTCCTCCTTTGCAAGGAAGCTGGAGAAATGTTTGTGACATATTCTTTGCCAGGTCACTAGCACATTGTCATCAAGTAAATCCCATTCCTACAGCCTTGAAATCAAAAGCTCACCATTTGACTTTGTCAAACCAAGATCTCTGATGAGGTCATTGAGGTCTTTTTGGTTTGGGTAGTAAGGACTCCTCGCAATTACAACTGTATCTGTGATGTCACAGTCTTTCTCTCTGTTTAGCTCATTCTGCTTTCTTCTGATAGTTGACTTCTTTCTGGAGGAGTTGGCACAGGAAGATCAGCACTGTGTGGTACTGGTGCAATGGAAGATGGAATGTCTGGATAGAAAACAGCAAGTGCATTTTTCCCGAGTCGGCGTTTGGAAGGATCCACCATGCAGAAAAAAGCAGTCAGTTGGGTGATCAGTAGGTTCACGCCGTATTCTAGGAATAACAAATTTCATGGCTCTGTTTTCCTCTCTATACCATAAGTATGAGTTTCTGTTAAACTTATTTTATTTTTATTCTTAATTCTTGATTGGATTTTACTCTTGAAAAACTAACAGCTATCTTAGCTTCTAGCGTTCTCTTACAATGCTCATAAGCAAAATGAGGTTCCCAGGTCTTGTCTTGGTCCCCAATTGGCACAGCAAAATATGCTTTGTAAGCTTAACACATTTTTCCAGATGCTATCACAGAGATCTTCTTTGCTCTTGTCTTGATAAATTGACCACATATGTAGCAGAATTCATCTGGAAAATGACTGCAGTCTCTTGATGCCATTTCATCTCCTGTGATGAGTCTTCTCAGGCAGCCAAAGCAGAACTGATTGGTGGTCTACAAGACCCTACTTTTATATTGTCAAGCAGTACTATAGAATATTCTTAGTCTTTCTAGAATGTGTTGCAGAATGTTTTCAATCTATTCTTGAACCTACTTTTGAATATTCTGAATAATTCTAGAAAATTCTTTTAGATTCTAGAATTTTCTTGATACTTCGACATATTTCTACTGTATTCTAGAAAGTTTTAGAATATTGTGGAAATTTTTACATTGGATAGAATATTCTAAAATGTTCTAGAAACTTATAAAAGTGTCTGGTAGAACATTCTGGAAGATTTGAGAAGATTTCTGAAATGTAAGCAAATTCTTCTAAATATGAAAAATTTCTTGCTAGATCTGATCAGCTCAATAATTATTTCAAAAGCATTTCAAAAGCATTTAGATAAGCAAGTGAGATTTTGCAAAGGTCTTTGTCTGACATGAAAGCTAATAGTAACCCATACTATAATGAAATAAGGCAAAAGTGTAGATTCATTGTTCTAACCACTAAAACTAAGTTTTAGGATCATAATAACTGTTCTCTATTTTGTTTAGGTGGAAATAACTGGAAAATTATGGTTTGTTGCCAGGGACAAGACAAACTTGAAATTTTGTTACAAAGTGTAATTACCCCCAGTGAGATCTTAAGCACTGGATCAGGGGGTGCTGTAAATTTATCATTAACCCAGATGTTACCTCACTGAACGTTCCCCTTTGTGTCTCACAACACAAGGGGGCTGTTACAGCCTGCCCTCTAAAGACAACTCTCTTCCTTCACACAAAACCAAATGCACCTAATTACACACACACTCTTCACTCAAAATTTTTAATTAATATGGCGACTCCTACACCAGCCTCGGAGTTCCCATTTGGGGAAGGGACCACAAATGTCCCTAGGTCGGACTGCTATTCTGGTATCAACCCTAAATGTCTTGACATACCCCTCAACTTTTTCTTCATTAATTAATTTCTTCATTCACTGTCTTAGATCTAATTTTCAATCTGTAGAACACCACCTCTCTTCTACTAAACCTCATCTTCTTTTCCTCACTCAAACACAGGTGTCTGAGGCAACTGATAGTAGCCCCTTTTCTGTTCCCTCCTACTTTCTCTATCCTCATTTTCAATCAGCAGTTGGATATTGTGTCTATGTGCACAATAACTTAACCTGCTCTTGTGCCCACGCTCTTGAATCTTCCAAGTTTTCCACCATCTGGTTACGACTACAGAGTCACTTTCAAATTTAATTTATCTTTTTTTTTTTTATGGAGGAGGGGGACAATCCAATGGCAACTGTTTACTTTCTGAAGGGTTGGATGTCTACGAAAAGACGTGGAAAAGTGCAGGGTGATATCATCAGCGTAGGAGTGGATAGGTCAAGAAGTTTGGTTTAGAAATCATTGATGAATAATAGGAATAGAGTGGGTGACAGGAAAGAACCCTGAGGAACACCATTGTTAATAGATTTAAGAGAATAATAGTGACCGTCTACCATAACAGCAATAGAACAGTCAGAAAGAAAACTTGAGATGAAGTTACAGAGAAAAAGATAGAAGCCGTAGGAGGGTAGTTTGGAAATCAAAGCATTGTGTCAGACTCTATCAAAAGCTTTTGATATGTCTAAGGCAACAGCAAAAGTTTCACCAAAATCTCTAAAAGACTCAGTAAGGACTCAGTAAGGAAAACCAGAAGATCACCAGTAGAGCAGCCTTGATGAAACACATACTGGTGATCAGATGAAATGTTGTGAAGTGATAAATGTTTGAGAATCTTCCTGTTGCGGATAGATTCAAATACTTTAGATAGGAAGGCAATTAAAGCCGAGGGTTCAGGCCAGCGAGGGCATGGAAAACATCACTGCGAAGGTACCATGAAGTATTCAGAGGGTGGAGAAGAGGAAGGAACAAACCCCGAATCGTCCGAGGTAGGGTTTTTTAGCAAAGGTTTGAGCGAAGAGCTCAGCTTTAAGGATAGATGTGATAGCTAGCAGTGGTGCCATCTGGATGAAATAAAGGAGGGAAAGATGAAGAAGGAAAGTTATTGGAGATGTTTTTTGCTAGGTCCCAGAATTCACGAGGGAGTAAGATCTTGAAAGATTTTGACATTTTTTATTAATGAAGGAATTTTTGGCTAGTTGGAGAACAGACTCGGCATGGTTCCGAGCAGAAATATACAGTGTATGAAATTCTGGTGATGGAAGGCTCATGTCTCTTGTGGGCCACCTTTCTATCAAGTATAGCACGAAAACAGGCTATGTTGAACCAAGGTTTATATGGTTTAGGTCGAAAAAAAGAGTGAGGAATATACGCCTCCATACCAGACACTATCACTTCTGTTATGCTCTCAGTACACAAAGACGGGTCTCTGATACGAAAGCAGTAACTATTCCAAGGAAAATCAGCATAATACCTTCTCAGCTCCCTCCTATTAGCAGAGGCAAAATGCCTGAGGCACCTCCATTTTGGGGAATTAGAGCAATAGGACAAGATACAGATATGAGATTGTGATCGGAGGAGCCCAACAGTGAATATAGGATGACAGCATAAGTATACCTCTCATCTAACTCCTCTGTCCATAAGAAATTTTTTTACTACTTAACTGCCAAATTGAAACATTCTTACCATTTGCAGATATCTCCATTCTTGGGGACTTCAATGTTCACCACCAGCTTTGGCTTTCCTCTCTCTTTACAGACCATCTTGGTGAACTAGCCTTTAACTATGCAACTGGTGCAACATCCTACTCGTGTTCCTGACTGTCTTAGAGATACGCCCAACATTCTTGACATTTTCGTAACCTCTAATTATTTTGCTTATGCTATTGCCTTATCTTCTCCGTTGGGCTCCACCCATCTCAATCTCATATATGTATCTTGTCCTATCACTCAAATCCGTCTTTAGGATCTCCCAAAGTGGAGGTCCCTCTGGCATTTTGCCCCTGCTAGTTGGGGAAGCCAGAGGAAATGTTATGCTGATTTTCCTTGGAATGACTACTGGTTCCGTGTCAGAGACCCGCCTCTGTGTGCCGAGCGCATAACAGAAATGATAGTGTCTGGCATGGAGGCGTACATTCCTTACTCTTTCTCTTAACCTAAACCTTCCAAACCTTGGTTTAACACACCCTGTCCTCGTGCTATACTTGATAGACAGGTAGATCAGAGAAGGTACTTGAGCCTTCTCACCAGAATCTCGTGCGTTTTACATTTCTGGCCGGAATCATGGCAAGTCTGTTCTCCAACTAGCCAAAAAATCCCTCACTAATACTGAGTGTCAAAATCTTTCAAGATCTAGCTTCCCTCGTGACTTCTGGCACCCAGCCAAAAACATCTCAAATAACTTTACTTCTTTATCTTTCCCTCCATTACTTCAACCTGATGGCACTACTGCTATTTCATCTATTTCTTTAGCAGAACTATTCACTCGAACTTTGTTAAACATTCTACCTTAGATGAATCAGGGCTTGTTCCTCCCTCTCCTCCACCCTCTAACTGCTTCATGCTATACATTTAAATCCTTTGCAGTTATGTTTTTCATGCCCTCGCTAGCCTGAACTGTCGGAAGGCTTATGGACCTGAGACGGTCCCTCTTATTGTTCTCCGAAACTGTGCCTCCGTGCTTGCACCTTGCCTAGTCAAATTCCTTCAGCTCTGTCTATCAACATCTATCCTTCCTTCTTGCTGGAAGTTTGCCTATATTCAGCCTATTCCTAAAACGGGTGACCATTCTAATCCCTCTAACTACAGTCCTATTCCTTTAATTTCCTGCTTATCTAAGGTTTTTAAATCTATTCTCAACAGGAAGATTCTTAAACATCTATCACTTCACAACCTTCTATCTGATCACCGGTATGGGTTCCGTCAAGGCCTCTCTAATGATGATCTAGCTTTCCTTATTGATTCTTGGTCATCCTCTTTTAGAGATTTTCGTGAAACTTTTGCTCTTGCCTTAGACATATCAAAAGCTTTTGATAGAGTCTGGCTTTGGCTTTGATATCCAAACTACTCTCCTACGGCTTCTATCCTTTTCTCTGCAACTTCATCTCAAGTTTTCTTTCCAACTGTTCTATTGCTTCTGTGGTAAACGGTCACTGTTCTTCTCCTAAATCTATTGACAGTGATATTCCTCAGGGTTCTTCTGCCACCCACTCTCTTCCTATTATTCATCAATGATCTAATCCAAACTTCTTGTCCTATCTGCTCCTACTCTTATGATTTTACCCTGCACTTTTCCACGTCTTTTTGTAGATGTCCAACCCTTCAGAAACTAAACAGTTCACGCATGGAAGCCACAGAACGCCTGACTTCGGATCTCTAAAATTTTTAATTGGGCAGAGCAAACTTTATATTGTTCAATGCCTCAAAAACCCAACTTCTATATCTATCAACTCGACACAACCTTCCAGACAACTATTTTCTTTTCTTCAATGACACCCAACTGTTTTCCTCTTCTGCAGTGAACATACTCGGTCTGTCCTTTACTTATTAAATTAATCTAAACTGGGAACTTCAGATCACATCTCTAGCTAAAACAGGTATGAAGTTAGGGGTTCTGAGTCGTGTCCGCCAGTTTTTCTCCCCATCCCTCCAGCTGCTCACTTTGTACAGGGGCCTTATCCGTTCATGTATGGAGTATGCTTCAGATGTACAGGAGGGGGGGGGGTTCCATTCCTAACGCTATTTTAGACAGGATGGAGTCGAGGTTTTTGTCTTATCAATTCCTCTCCTATAACTGACTGTGTTCAGCCTCTTTCTCATCGCCGCAGTGTTGCATCTCTTGCTATCTTCTACCTCTAGTTTCATGCCAACTGCTCTTCTGATCTTGGTAACTGCGTGCCTTCTCTCCTTCCGCGGCTTTGCTGCACAAGACTTTCTTCTTTCTCTTACCCCTATTTTGTCCACCTCTCTAATGCAAGAGATAACCAACCATTCATCGCTTTCTCTGGTAAACTCTGGAACTCCCTGCCTATTTCTGTATTTCCACCTTCCTGTGACTTGAACTTTTTTAAGAGGGAGGTTTCAAGACACTTATCCTATAATTCCTGACTACCACTTTCGACTCTGTTCGGGGACCTCAGTGGGCTTTTATTTTTTTTTATTGTTGTCTTGGTCGGTGCCCATTCTATATATATATATATATATATATATATATATATATATATATATATATATATATATATATATATATATATATATATATATATATATATATATATCCTCTTTGTCTTGACCACCTAACATCTAAAATCACCTACTCTTTTCACCTTACACCACAATGGCACAATGCATTGGTTTAAATCTGGAAGGTGTAGTGAAGGCAAAAATGGAAAGTGAACTTGCTAACATAACAAGTAACATGGAAGGTAAGGAGAGCGGGAGTGTTAGCAAGGCGGTGAGAGAGGCAGCTGCCTTGATCATGCCTGGCCTGGCACATCCGTCGATGTGTCTACGACTGTGTCCACTGCTCTCAAGGATGTAAGTGAAACTATGATGAAGAAGGTGGATGTGCTGCAGCAGAACTGCATCTTCCTTAAGTATGAAAATGACAAGTTACAGCAGTATTCTCGAAAGGAAAACTTGCGCATCTCTGCGTTGGAGGAAGACGGAGACGAAACTGCACTGAGCTTGCAGATAATATTGGTGTGAAAATTAAGTAACATAGCATTTATGTTGTGCACTTCATGGAGAAACCCCGAGAAGGAGGTAGGCAAGTGATTGTGAGGTTTTGCCAAGAAAGAAAATAATGAAATAATGTTTAACAAGAAAAAGCTTAAAGGTAGGCAAAAAAAAAGTATACATCAGTGATGACATGACTTCTTTAAGGACTAAAATTATGAATATGATTAAAAAAACAGGAAACAGTGAAAAATGCAGCAACAAGGGACATAAGTATTCTGGCCTGGCAACACAGTGGAGGTAGGCCTGTAGTAATAAACACTCTTGGCGATTTGAAAAAAAAAAGTTGGAATTTCTTCTCCTGACTGGAAGAAATTTAATCTGAACAATTTAACTAGTGTCTAGGGTGATGCTGAATGCAGCACATACCTAGACAGATTACTTTTCTTAGTGCAATTAAAAGCATCAACTTATAGCCTGTTAAAAAATTTCATACATTTTGATGTACTATCTCTCAATGTTTGTGGTATTAAATCTAAATTATTATCAGTGGATTTTGTTAACTATATTAAAAGTTATGATGTGACATGCTTATGTGAAACTGTGATGATACTCATATATCTAATATCAAGGAGAATATGAATAACATTGGTTTTAATACTGCACGTATTCAAAAATAAAAGCAAATTAATTAGATACAAATCTAGTGGTTTACTCGTTGGCATCAAGAAGAATGTTAGCTTTAAGTGGAAACATTTGAGTACCAATTATGATGCTATATTTTCAGTACATGTTGACAGAGGAAGTGTCAATTCGGATAAGGGAGCGGTAATTAGTTACGTTTATATTCTCCCCTCAAACTCTAAATATGGAAAGGAAGAACATTTTGAAGAACTAGATTATTATTATTATTATTATTTACTTTTTTATGATAACCTATAATAATAATGATAATATGCATGTACTTCGTGGTGACTTCAATGCTCAGACTTTAAATATACTTGATGTTTATTTTGATGTTGATGATGATCTTGTCACTGCAGAGGTGCCTTATATACACTTAATGGATTTGGTATACAAATGAATAAGGTAAACCAAGACATAACCCCAGGCAGGAATGCATATGGGAATAAATTGCTGAAAGTGTGTTTCTCTTTAAAGTAAGATTATGGGAGGATTATGGTAGTGGTAAACCTATTACCTTCCATAACACAACCATAGAATACTTTACAGGTTCACCATTGGTAATGAAGAATGTAGTAATATTTAGAGTACTTGATTACGATCCTTTGTTGTTTGATGTACATTGTGGATTACATGCAAGAACTGAATTCAAAAGTAACGGTAATACTCCACCAGTTGTTAGCAGAGAGGTTCATGAGTTATGTCAAACAAGTGTAAAGCGAGGCAAGTGGAATAGCGACAGAAAGTGTGCATTTGTAAGATGTATTTCTGAAAGTAAGCTAAATAAGTTGATTGCGGACTTGGATGAATTACATATAAATGATATTAATGAGAATTTAAAGCAAATACTGACTGAACTTGCATTAACAACTTTTCCATACCATAAAAGAAGAACTTATACAAAAAGTCCAACAATGTCACTTTACAGGGATGTGGCAATCAATGTTGGAGATCAAGGAAGGAATACCATAAAGTTAGACAGAGATACCACCTGCATAGAGGTAGTGTTAACTTTAATGACGTGATTGAAAGAAGCAAGAGATATAAAATAAACTTTAAAGTTAAAAATAAAGGAAGGGACAATTTAATCAAGGAACTTAGACAATGCAAGACCCTAAAGCATACTGGAAAACCTTAAATATCCAAAGAAAAATTATCATCAAATCTCCATATCTCCATAACATTATATGAATTTTATGAACATTTTAAAGAGCCAGTTGGTGATGACAACGTTGACAGAAATTATGCAACTATTCTAAATGATGAAGATAATATTGGTAATAAATTTTTATCATTGCTTAACAATCCAGTAGCAAAACAAAGGAAGAGGTAATTAGAAACATAAGGAAATAAAAAAAATAAATAAATAAATATGCAACTGAAATTATATTAAATGGATATATTAAACACTCAACATTTTCTGTGTCCCCTTTTATGTTAAAATGTTTAATAAAATTATTGATACTGATGTTATGCCTTATAAGTGGCTGGTTGGCACAACAGTTCCATTCCACAAGGACAAAGGTGACATCCAGGATGTTAGTAGCCACAGAGACATTACTTTACTCAGCTGTATGGGGAAATTGTTTACTTTTATTCTAAATGACACTTAGTAAATATTCCAACACCATCCACATTATTAATGAAACACAAGCATGTTTCAGGCATGGGTATTCCACTTTGGTTCATATATTTGTACTTAAAAGTGTAATTGATTTGTTTAAATGGAAGAAAAAAGAAACTATTTTGCTTATTTGTGGACTATAAAAAGGCTTTTGATATGGTGTGGCGAGATTAGTCAAGAAAAAGGTGACGGGGAAAATTCTTAACGTGATAAAATGTATGTATGATATCATCAAGTCTTGTGTCATGCTAAGCCAGGTGATATCAGACACCTTTATTTGTAACGCAGGTCTTAGACGAGGAGAAAATTTGTCGCCTTTGCTTTTCGCATTCTATGTTAATGAAATTGAGAGCAAATTGCTTGACTATAATTGTAATTATGCAAATTTTAGTGATAACTTTATAAATTCATATTTGAAACTTCTTATAATCATGTATACAAATGTTACTGTCTTACTAAGTGAGAGTGTGGAAGGAAGGAATCAAATTGACTGCTTTGAATACATATTGTAATGAATGGAAATTGAAGCCAAATAGTATTAAAACAAAGACAGCAGTGTTTAGGAGAGGAAGGTCAAATTTATCCAACTTTTTGTTTGAATTTAACGGGTGAAAGCATTGAAGTAGTAGATGATTATAAGTATCTTGGGGTGTTATTTAACTATAATGGCAGATTCCGCAAAGGTAAACTGGAACTTAAAAGTCAGGCTACAAGAGCAATGTATTCACTTATAGCTACGTGTAGAAAGTTTGACTTACCAGTTGATATACAGCTTGAATTATTTAAGATTATGGTTTTACCTATATAGATATATGCATCTGAAATTTGGGGAGACCATATTATTACAGTATTAGAATTATTGCATATGAAATTTCTAAAATTTGTTTTTGGATGTTCATAAAAAATACCTGCAATAACATAGTGTATGGTGAACTTGGAGTATTTCCACTTGATATTTATATAAAGAGCAGAGTGACAGGATACTGGGCAAGGTTAATTTTAGGTAGAGATGCTAAATTATGTAATAAAATGTACAAGTGTTTGCATCAGTTGGACAGGTTAGGGATATGCACTTCTCCATAGTTAGTTCGTGTTAGAATCATATATAATGAGTGTGGATTTTCAGGTATGTGGTTGTGTCAAGCGGTTCCTAATGTAATGGATTAAAAAAAAATCCGCAGAACAGACAATGAAAGATCAATGGCTTGTAACTTCGCATCAAAATTTAGCAACAAAATCCTTATGTAGCAATTACACACTATTCAAGATATACCACGGAATGGAAACATATCTTGTAAAATTTTCAAAGAGTGACAGACTTGTGCAGGCAAAAATTATAACCTGTAATAACAAAGTACCTATAAATGTTGGCAAACAGCAAGGCCCGGGTCTGTGACAAGTGTGATGTTGGTGTTGAGGGTGATGAGTTTCACGTTCTTTTTTTAAGAACATAAGAGCATAAGAAATAAGGGAAGCTGCAAGAAGCGACCAGGCTTACACGTGGTAGTCCCTGTATGAAATATACCTACCTATTTCTACCTATCTTCCCCATCCATAAACCCGTCTAATCTTCTCTTAAAACTCTCTAATATCTTAGCACTAACAACATAATAACCGAGTCCTTTTATTACTGACGGAGATATTATGAGTTTATGTGCAATGTATTTACCTTATTATTATACTTTCAGAGCAACTCATTATAAATACACTTTTCTTAAGCAAAATATAAACGTCAATGTCATCAATAAATTATCTTTATTTTTGAGGTTGGTGCAGAAAAGGTTTATGTAAACAGCTTGTGTAACCAGTCATTACTTTCTTTTCTCTTCTTCATTACATTTTGTTTAATTCGTGTTTAATACGGTAAGCTGGCAATCTTTTTGAATATGTCACTATTATTATTATTATTGTTGTTGTTGTTAATATTATTGTTGTTATTGTTATTTCTATTTTGCTTCATAGAAATTTGAAATTAAAGAAAAATGCGTATCCAAACAATATATTGTCAAATATTCCAGTTTTGTAAAATCTGTGCTCGATACTTTTTTTGTAAATTCTGAGTTTATCAATAAATTCAGTTCAATTCAATTCTGTTCACTTCATATCACACAGACACACACACACACACACACACACACACACACACACACACACACACACATTGACATTAGCAAGAGAATCACCATTACCAGTACATCAGTTATTACCAGTCGATAGCATGAAGGCACAAATAGACCACTGTGACACCGCGTCTCGGGGGGAAAGACTCGGGAGAAATAGCAAAAAAGTTGTGTGCCATTTCGATATTTCAGTGCATTGACCTAAAACAAAGAGTCTCCCCCCACCACGCGGCACACGTGGTGCTCCCCGCGATGAATAATTGTTGCCTTCGGATTGTGACGAGAGGCAAGCTGTGAGAGTTTTTTTTACCAAGACTAAACGGATTTTTTTTTTGTGTGTGTGTGTGTGTGTGTGTGTGTGTGTGCGCAAGATCGCGTATTGAAAACAGTGAACTGAAGGATTATTTTTCAAGTGGATATATTTTACACACACACACACACACACACACACACACACACACACACACACACGAGAAGACAACTAAAAGACAAGAAAATTTAGCAGACACGATGTTCACTCGTGCATAAGAACATAAGAAAGAACATCATGAAGCATTTTGAAGCTGTAAAAAGCCATCAGGCCTACACATGGCAGCTCCTGTGTAAAATATACCAACTTTTTGCCACCTATTATTACCCTCAGCCATAAGATTGTCGAATATCTTAAATCTCTTTATTGAATCGGCATAAACCTAACATATCTAACACAAAAAAATAATTGAAGTAAAGTATGAAAAAAATAGCAAAGAATGTCTTATAAAGTGAACAGGTTTTACATATATATGTGTAGTCACAAAAAGGAAACGCCATTTAGTAGAAAAATAAAAGCTTTGTCACGGATACAAATAACTTTACGATGAAATCTCGGATTGTGACGAGAGGCAAGCTGTGAGAGTTTTTTTTTTACCAAGACTAAACGCATTCTTTTTTTTTTTTTCTTTTGTGTGTGTGAGGGGGGGATGTAAGTAAAATTCTTAGGATCAGCAACCAGGATAGAACAAGAAGTAACGGATTCAAGCTTGAAAAATTTAAGTTTAGGGAGGAGATAGGAAAAAATTGGTTCTCAAATAGAGTGGTAGATGAATGGAACAGACTCAGTAATCATGTTGTTAGTGCTAGAACATTAGGGAGCTTTAAGAGAAGATTAGACGGGTTTATGGATGGGGATAATGGAAATAGGTAGGAATATTTCTTACAGGGACTGCTACGTGTAAGCCTGGTCGCTTCTTGCAGCTTCCCTTATTTCTTATGTTCTTATGTTATCTCAAACCCTAATGACCCTTCAGCCCAATATGGAAACCCAGGAGAAAAGCTCTCTCTCTCTCTCTCTCTCTCTCTCTCTCTCTCTCTCTCTCTCTCTCTCTCTCTCTCTCTCTCTCTCTCTGTGTGTGTGTGTGTGTGTGTGTGTGTGTGTGTGTGTGTGTGTGTGTTTTATGTAGGAGGGACACCGGCCAAGGGCAGCAAAAATCCAATAAAAAAGGCCACTGAAACCGCGGTCCTCGAATAAGATCCAAAGCGGTAGTCAAGAATTGAAGGATAAGTGTCTTGAAACCTCCCTCTTGAAGAAGTTCAAGTCATAGGAAGGTGGAAATGCAGAAGCAGGCAGGGAGTTCCAGAGTTTACCAAAGAAAGGGATGAATGAGTGAGAATACTGGTTAACTCATGCATTAGAGAGGTGGACAGAATAGGGGTGAGAGAAAGAAGAAGGTTTTGTGCAGCGAGGCCACAGGTGGAGGGGAAGCATGCAGTTAGCAAGATCAGAAGAGCAGATAGTATGAAAATACTGGTAGAAAATAGCAATAGATGAAACACTGCGGCGATGGGAAAGGGGTGAAGACAGTCAGTTAGAGGGGAAGATTTGATGAAACGAAAAGCTTTTGATTCCACCCTGTCTAGGAAAGCGGTATGATAAGGTCCCTATACAAAGTTAGAAGCTGGAAGGGAGAAAAAAAAATTGGCGGAGACATCTAAGAACACTTGACTTCATAGAAGCTGTTTTAACTAGAGAAGACCTGTGAAGTTTCCAGTTTAGATTATAAGTAAAAGGATAGACCAAGTATGTTCAGTGTAGAAGGGGACAGTTGAGTGTCATTGAAGAAGAGGGGATAGTTGTCTGGAAGGTTGTGTCGAACAAATAGAAGAGGAATTAGGGTTTTGAGTCATTCAACAAAAATAAGTTTGCTCTCCCACCAATCAGAAATTTTAGAGAGATCAGAAGTCAGGTGTTCTGTGGCTTCCCTGCGTGAACTGTTTACTTCCTGAAGGGTGGGACGTCTACAAAAAGACGTGGAAAAGTGTAGGATGATATCACCAGCGTAGGAATGGATAGGACAAGATGTTTGGTTTAGAAGATCTTTGATGAATATTAGGAAGAGAGTGGGTGACAGGACACAACCCGGAGGAACACCACTGTAAATAGATTTAGGAGAAGAACAGTGACCGTCTACCACAGCAGCAATAGAACGGTCAGAAAAGAAACTTGAGATGAAGTTACAGAGAGAAGGATAGAGGCCGTAGGAGAGTAGTATGGAAATCAAAAGCTTTGTGCTAGACTCTTATCAAAAGCTTTTGATGTATCCAAGGCAACAGCAAAAGTTTCACCAAAATCTTTAAAAGGAGATGACCAAGACTCAGTAAGGAAAGCCAGATCACCAGTAGAGCGGATTTGATGGAACCCATACTGGCGATATGAACATATATACTGATGTAAAGTGATAGATGTTTAAGAATCTTCCTGTTGAGAATAAATTTAAAAACTTTAGATAAGCAGGAAATTAAAGCAACAGGACGGTAGTTTGAGAGATTAGAACGGTTACCCTTTTAAGGAACAGGCTGAATATAGGTAAACTTCTAGCAAGAAGGAAAGGTAGATGTTGATAGACAGAGTTGAAAGAGTTTGACTAGGCAAGATGCAAGCACGGAGGCGCAGTTTCGAAGAACAATAGGAGGGACCCCATCAAGGCCATAAGCCTTCCGAGGGTTTAGGCCAGCGAGGGCATGGAGAACATCATTTCGAAGAATTTTGATAGGCAGCATGAAGCAGTCAGAGGATGGAGGAGAGGGAAGAACAACAATGAATCATCCAAGGTAGAGTTTTTAGCAAAGGCTGAGCGAAGAGTTCAGCTTTAGAGATAGATGAGATAACAATGGTGGCATGTGGTTGAAATAAAGAAGGGAAAGAAGAAGTAAAGTTATTAGAGATGTTTTTGGCTAGGTCCCAGAAGTCACGAGGGGAGTTAGATCTTGAAAGATTTTGACACTTTTTATTAATGAAGGAGCTTTTGGTTAGCTGGAAAAAAGACTTGGCGTGGTTCCGGGCAGAAATATAAAGTGCATGAGATCCTGGTGATGGAAGGCTCAACTACCTTTTGTGGGCCAGCTCTCTATCATGTATAGCACGAGAACAGGCTGTGTTAAACCAATGTTTGGAAGATTTAGGTCGAGAAAAGAGTGAGGAATGTACGCCTCCATGCCAGACACTATCACCTCTGTTATGCGCTCAGCACAAGGAGACAGGTCTCTGACACGGAAGCAGTAGTCATTCCAAGGAAAAAACAGCAAAATACCTCCTCAGGTTCCCCCAACTAGCAGAAACAAAACCCCAGAGGCACCTCCGCGCGCCCGGGCGCGCGCGTGTGTGTGTGTGTGTGTGTGTGTGTGTGTGTGTGTAGACTCTGGTCCGGGTTTAAGCACATGTTTTTGTAATATAAGACATGTACAATTAGTGACGGAAATACACCACACACACACACACACACACACACACACATAGAAACTTTACCCAAAAGGAGGAGTTTTAATGGCGTAAAACTATTTTCATTTAATGAACTTGGATTTTTGACTGCTAAAAAGGTTGGAAATAACATTAATTTACTCTTCAGTTATAGATATCTTTTTATCACTCGCGGCAGGAGATATATAGTTCCAAGACACTTCAAAATATAATCTTGAACTTGTTTACGGACTATCTTCGTAAGGAATTGGCACCTTTCTCCGGTGAACTTTTTTTTTCCCATTTTTATTGTCTTGGACCAGAACTCCTCTTGCATAAAAAAAATAAATAGTGACTGGAAGTTAATTTGTATATATGCTGTGCGTGTTTGACTTACAACATGCAGCCCTCCTGAGGTGTTCCCATGTCCTGAATCATCGTGATTTTATTTCTTGAATCTTCCAGCAGTTTTTGTGCACCGTGTCAAGAGGGAGAGGCATTCAGGAGCCGGACGTGGCAGTGGAAGTTTACGTAAGCCTCCACTAACGAGTTCTGGACAATATATGCAGTGCAGTATTTTTTTTTTTCTTTTTTTTTGTAATTACTTTGAATGTTTTGAGGATAATAGTAAAGTATTTTCTATTACTTTTTTTTTTTGTTATGATCACTAATTTCTGTTTGTGATTAGTGATTATACATTGTCAACCTGAGACTGAGGTTTCTACTGCACACAAGTTATTTGGATTTATTTTAACAGTAATGTGTGAAAAATGCACACACACACACACACACACACACACACACACACACACACACACAGCAGGACACATGAAGACCAAGTATTTTCACGCTACAGTCTATATTCTCTGTTACAAATGGCAGTCAATTGGCCTTGCTTGGGTATCGCTGCACGGCTGGCCAATCGGGATGGTCCAGCGCTAAACATCTCTGGCTGCTCAGAACTCGTGCTTGCGTGAGGGTCGTCCGTGATAGCCCTGCAACTGTTGTGTAAGGTTCCCTGTCGAGAAGATGACTCAGTGGCATGAGTGGTAAGGAATATGGTCATGTGTTCTTTCATGAGAGCGTAGAAGGAAGCCAATGATTCATAGACATAATCCAGGTCAAGTAGTCTCCTTCACTGAAAGTTGACATTCTCTATTATTAAAAAGAAAAGAAAATGTGGCAACAGCGTGTCTCCTTCATCGAAAGTTGACATTTTTAACAATAAAAAAATGTCCACAACTTATCTGTACATATTCTGATTTTTTTTTTTTTTTTTTTTACAGTCGATTTATTATTTCCACTGCAGTTTGCATAGTATTCTCCATCACAGTGTCAGAAAAATTTAACGCTACGCCAGTACTATTCAGAACCAAGTACTTAATCCTCAGCACATGAGAAATTACTTCGATATTTCACATGTTTCCAGTAAACCTTCCTCCAACGCCAGCAGCTATTTTTGTAATATCCTGAATCCTGTTATTTTTCAGTATTAAAAAGAACAAAACTACTGAACAAAAGGGAGACAAGAATAAAGATTGCAAAAGAAGCTTCATGAAAATATAAACGTTTTTAACATTTGCATAGCCCAGTCTATGGAAGACACCAATAAACTAACATAACTGTCTTCAAATATAACTTCTGCATTAGTTCCTTAAATCAATAACAGTATTTGGCGTTAAAGAGAGAAAAAAAATATACAAGTCAAAATATGCCACTGAATCCCTCTGGAGGCTGCAAGTTTTTCCTTCTCCTTTTCAGAGGCAGGAAGGCTCGGTATTGTCAGTGTATCGGGATGTCTTTTGTGCTCCTTTATTGTGTGCCTTTTACCAAGTGTTCTTTAACGTTTTCTTTGTCCATTGGTATGTGCCAGTGTGGGAGTGTGAGTAGATGGGGGAGTGGAAAGAGAGAGAGAGAGAGAGAGAGAGAGAGAGAGAGAGAGAGAGAGAGAGAGAGAGAGAGAGAGAGAGAGAGAGAGAGAGAGAGAGAGAGAGAGAGCGTGGTGGGGAAGAGAAAGGGGAGAGAGACCCTGCAGATGGACCAGATGAAAAAAAATCACTCACTTTGAACAAATATCGAGTTGTTTAAATAAATCCCAAAAATAATAAAATCTATCTTAAATTTCTGAAGTGTTTACCTCAACCCCACGCAAGGGATGGAGTGCGTTAGTATTACACTCGATATAAACATTGAATTATCCCATGTCTGGCTGGGAAGCAACATT
>NC_087167.1:15877500-15902500 GCF_035594125.1 Scylla paramamosain
CAGATCAAGAAATTTGAAAAAGTAAACTGATTTTTTCTTTCGGTTCTCCTTTTATTCTCTTTTTGGAAGAGGTATTTGAGCGGCCTCTTTCTTCCTTTTTTTTTTTGGTTCATAGCCGATCTCCGTAGCATATAGAAAAGAGAATCAAAAGGACTTTAAGGCTGAGGGAAAACGCTAATCATGGTGGAAGCTGTCTTATGTTACTCGGCTATTGATTGTAATTATACCTAAGTGCCTATCAGCTACTATGAACTCGTACGTACGTATAACACCCACGAGCTATTTTCACACAGTACTCACTATGCTGCACAGTCTTGCCTTGCGGCTCACCAGATAAGACTTGGCACTTCAGACTAGCTACTAGACATCTCTATTTCAACTACAAACAGCCACTCAGCCAACAGGTCCCAGTCACTGTCAACAGGAGTCAACCACTCAGCCAACAGGTCCCAGTCACTGTTAGCAGGAGTCAGCCACTCAGCCAACAAGACCCAGCCACTCAGCTAACAAGACCCAACCACTCAGCCAACAAGACCCAGCCCCTCAGCCAACAGGACCCAACTACTTAGACATCTCAGCCACTCAGCTAACAGGACCTAGATACTCAGTCAACAGGACCCAGCCACTCAGCCATCCCAGCTACTCAGCCAGCAGGACTCAGCCTTCCCACCATCAGGCGAGGTGGAGGCGGGAAGGCCGAGGCGAGGCTGACCTTTCTTGTCGTGAAGTGAACACAAGTCAAGTGTTGGCTTGGAGGGGCGAGTGACTACGAGGGTGACTTGCACGAAGCCTCTGAGGTCTTGGTGATAAGGAGGAGGAGGAGGAGGAGGAGGAGGAGGAGGAGAGAAAAAAAAGGGAAGAATAGAGAAGACAGTGGGTACAATGATTCTGCATAAAAGATTGGCAAAATCAAAATAAAAGACATACATGATGCCTTGCAACGCGATGCTGGTGGTAAGATGAGAAGGGATAATTCCATCATTTGTAAATGAAAATGGAGGCTTTGTCAGCGACCTGCCATCACCCTTAACCCCGGAGTGTTTCCTGACTACACTAATACCTTGTTGACCCTCCCACTACTAGAAGTCCTCCACACATACACCTCTTCCACCTCCCTCTCACTCGCTCCTTCATCATTCACCAACCTCTCTTTCTTACCTTACCTATCAGCACAGCATTCACCACACTCACTCTCTCACCTTCTAAATCACAAGTACCATCTCCTTCACCGCCAACATCCTCCTTTGCCACCCACTTCTTCCCTTATCTTGGACATTACCAACCTTTCACTCTTGACATCCTTACCTTCTCCACCTCTCATCCTCTTCCTATTTTTAAATCGCAAGCATCATCTATTTCTCCACCATCCATATATACAACTACACCTGTTCCATCACTCTCTCTCTTTCGCCAACCACATTACCAGCCTATCACTTAGCACTTTTACCTTTCAACCGCATCCTTTTCCACCCTCACTCTTCCTATTCTAAATCCTCCACCACCCACATCCACACCTACCTGCACCTCCTCTTCTACTGATTCACTCCTTTACCAACAATACTATTAACCTATATCCTTTTCGTTACCTGTAAACCAAATCCACCATTTTCATTCCACCTATTTTTCAGACACATGCACCACCTGCTTCTTCCTTACCCACATCCTCCTACGTCACTACACACTATAAATATATGTATATAAAAAAAAGGCTATATCCTTCATTACTACATATCCTGTCAGTCACCTTTATTCTTTTCCTGCCTACCGCCCACACGCACACCTTGTTTCACTATCCGGCACACCCACGCCTTCACCTATATTCCCCACCTACACACCGTCACCTGGAGATACCATAAAGATTAGCCGCACATTCCTCCACCACTCACACCTAACACTCGTACAGGCCTCCACGGTGTAGACCCAGTGTCCCATTTCACTCAACTCCATCCTTTCTCCAGCATCCACATTACTCACCACTTACGCCACATCACCATCAACACCTGACATTAGTACATAACCCACACCCTTACGCCCTTCCTTCCCTTATCACCACAACCAGCATTACCAGCCCAACAAACCCAACCCCTTCCACCCCCACGCACATAAAATAAAATACCCGCCCACCGGCCTTCCCCGTGCCTCGAGCGCAGAGAGAGAGGAAGGGGGAGAGAGATTCCACACACCGCCACAAACGCACCGACGCACTTCAGCCGCGTACCGTCACTCCCTTCCACACCCGCGGCGTCGCTCAAACCCCTTGTATGAATGACGCGCAGGTAACTTCACAGATCAAACAAACGCCTGCTCAGTAATGGTGAGTGAGGCGCTGGCTTTAGACAAGACCCAGATTACGTGTAAGATAAAAAGCGAGGTGGAATATTATAGTGGATGCAGGTGAGAACTGTATTTGCCCGCTTGCATATCTGAAAATGTTATCTTTCCTAAATACAAAGCAGGAGCAGGAGTAAGAATAACAAACGGTTGCGTGGTGAGTTTTCTCCCTGCATGATAAAAGCACAACATCAATGAAAATGATCTATCAGCTTTTTCAGCACGAGCCATGAGTCAGATGAAATAGGTCATAACTGACGGAGGAAATGTTTTTGCTTCTGAGTGCTTCGTTCATTCAGCTATACATCTCTCTCTCTTTTCTTTATTTATTTTTTTCTGGGTTTTGCCCCGAGGTCCTATCAGTACGGCGAGGAGGATCTGGTCTGAGAGCCTGAAACACAGAATTACCACCGCCGCGCCATTCGAACCCGGAGGTGGTGCAAGTGGTAGCGTCGTAAACCAAGGCAGTGGGAGCATAAACGAGGGAACTGACAGATCACTCCCTCCTGTAGGGGGAGGACTCATTCAGGAGTGACCTGCTTGACCCTTCATAATGGGGACTTACGTGAGGCGGAACTCTTTGCCTTCCCTTGCCTTACTCTGCCTCACCCCGCCCACAACGCCCATTATGTCCCCTACAAGGTGCGGTGGGTGGGGACTCTTATCCACAACCTGACAAGAGCAGATGGGCGGCTGTGATGAGCTTATGTGATTGTAAATACCGCAGCAAATATGTACAAGCTTCCTTCTTAATAGTGTTTAGCGCCCCTCTTATTAACGTCCCTCCTGGATATTACTTTAAACACTTTTTTTTTTTTTTCAACATTAGCCTCCCTCACTCAAACTGCATCTCTCTCCTTCATAAAACCAAACTAGCGGCAAAACTTTCATGTCAAGCATCTCACCTCCACCCACACGACCTATCCCGCCGCTCCCTTGTTCCTCGTTCCTCTCCTCCCATCCAGTCAGTCCCTCACCCTGGCTGGCTCTCTCCTCGCTCCTCACTCCCGCACCTCCTGCCACTTCCATCGCACAAAGGTACGGTCATACAAGAGCAAAAGGGGAGTCTCGGTCTGATCTTTGAACGTAAATCCTCCCACCTTTTTTACATTTAAGGAATATTGTGCTAACTGACTCAAATAAGTGACTGAAGGATGCAGGCAAGACTAGTCAATCAACAGCTATGCAAATTATCTATATGATTTTATGGCGCGAAAACAGTGGTAAGGCATCGTTCCTATTCTTATCTCATTATGACCGAAATAAAGTGAAAATATTTAGGTAGCCGTAAACTCTAAGATGGTTGAGTGAAGGATGCCAGGTAAGTCCAAACACAGGTGTGAGGCACGAGAGGATGGGAGAGGCTTGACTAGCCCTCACTCAAGTCGTGGGTGAAGGTATTTGATAATAAGGAGGAAGATTCAACGAGTGAAACATTCAAAATATGTAAGTGAAACATTCAAAATATATAAGTATGTGTTTCTAAAATATATATTGCAGAATGTAGTGTTATCAAGACAATGAAAAGTATATGAACACACACACACACACACACACACACACACACACACACACACACACACACACACACACACACACACACACATCCGGGACAAAGTAAACATCACGTCTTATATATTTTCACTTGAAACATTTATCGAATCAAGTGAGAAAAGACTTACAGTAAAGGTCTTACGAACCTTTCAAAGTTTTGTTCGAAGGTAAAAACTGCTTCCAAAAACTACCGATAAAAAATCTGGATTGAAATTCCTATCATGTGACATTAAACTATTCCCGCCTCCCTCTTCACTCCGCACACACACACAGACTCCCACACAACACAACACACTGCAGCACATCTGTGCCAACAAAAAATATACTGCCTGTCCACACAACATGTTCTCACTGACAACCACTTCTGTCGTTACCACAAATATGGGTATAATTAAAACTGCGGTTCCTAATACAGAGGCACTGAAGACCTAAAATAATGCCCTCATACCGAGAAAGTCGAAGATTGCAGTCCGCGGGTATAACATCATGATAAATGTTAAAGGCTGCACACCACACAACGTGACTTCCTGAGAGGATTTCTAGAAACTTTCATGAAACCATACAGCAATCAAGTTACCTTTATTAAGAAACTGACACTTTAAGATAGAAGTAGCGTTGGTAGTTGAGGAATAGAAAAAAACTGCCAGAAAACTCATAGAAAACTGCCAGTTCAGTACCAAGACGTAGAGGTTTCTCCAGCGTTAAGAATAAGATCCGTTATGATAGCCAAGGAGAGACATTTTGTTACTATAATTTCATTTCATCACATTCCAGCAAGGCATATATTGACTCTGGAGGGTGTACAGTGTACACTAAGTAATCCAGGAATCCTTTTTCATGCATTAAGTGGCCAGCAAAGAAAAATATAAATGAATAAATAAATAAACGCAAAATGCCGTTTCCGAAAAAAAGATAAGTAGATGATACGAGAGAAAGGCATATTTAGTTTCTGAGATATCTTCATAATTCTCTCCAGAAACAGTTCAAGTCGCAGGCAGGAAAAGGAACAGAGAGTGACTTCCAGAGTTTATGAAAGAGTGAAGATGCTGATTAACTCTTGCATTAATTAAGAGAGTAGAATACTGATTAACTCTTGCATCTGTTGAGAAAGTAGAATAGAGGTGAGACTAAAAACTAAGGAACATTTTCAGTGCTATTCAAATAAGCTCCTGGAGATGGTTTGTGATGCGCTTTGAAAATACCCACAAATATTTACTCCATTTTTTTTTTTTTTTTTTTCTGGACGTTGGTGGCATTTGAAGGTCAAGGAGAGGCAGGGTGGGAGACGTGACTGGTCCCTCTCCTTGCTCATCAGTGCCTCACTCCACAGACACTGCTTCCCCTCTCAGGGCTTTCCTTCTCATTTGTACGAGTACAGTGTGGGAAATTAATTGAATACTGTGGCGGTAATGATGACGATGACGAAGACGATGATGATGATAATGATAAGGAGGAGGAGGCGGAGGAGGATAATTGCTAAAGATGACAAGTGCAAACAATCTTCAAAATGTCCATTACACTAATATATATATATATATATATATATATATATATATATATATATATATATATATATATATATATATATATATATATATATATATATATATATATATATATATATATATATATATATATATATATATATATATATATATATATATATATATATATATATATATATATATATATATATATATATATATATATATATATATATATATATATATATATATATATATATATATATATATATATATATATATATATATATATATATATATATATATATATATATATATATATATATATATATATTACAGTAAGATTGTGAAACTAGTGATTTCGTGGAATCCCTAGAACCTTCAGAGAATTCGTGAAATTACTGTTTCACTTAGGGACTTCATGAAATTACTAAAATATTTAGGGATTTCATGTATTTACTGGTTTCACTGTAAACCCTCGTCACTTCAAAGTATCGTCATGAGTAAACAAAATGTACAGCCATGGCTGATAGTCCTTGAGCAGCTTAACCTAACATAACATAACCTAACATATCATAACATAACCTACATTGTACTTGATTTTATACATGATTTTTATGGTATGATGATTTATGAATAAAATTTCAAAATAAATCTTATGTTGTTCTATGTATTTACTATCATCAGGGATTTCATGAAATAACTGGAGTATCATTTCAGAAAATACATGAAATCCCTAGATATTTCAGTAATTTCATGAAGTCACTAAGTGAAACAGTAATTTCACGAATTCTCTGAAAGTTTTAGGGATTCCACGAAATCCCTAGTTTCACAATCTTATACTGTAATATATATATATATATATATATATATATATATATATATATATATATATATATATATATATATATATATATATATATATATATATATATATATATATATATATATATACACTAATTAAAGTTTACGTGGGATATACAAAAACGTTCTCTTCGTCGCATGAATGATTTACAGACGGACATATCATGAAGGAAATATGAAGTACAGACCAACATACCATTACTAGATATTCGCTACGTTAATTATTCCGCTGATCTAGTTACGTGAACCTATACTCACGATAATATTCCTTCTACATCAAAGATAATCTCTACTCAGTATTAAAAAAATGCATTATCGTTATCATCATTATCACCAGTAACAGTAAAACGCATCATTCTATATACTTTCCTGTTTTCTTCTATCAAAGATAATCACTGCAGAGTAATGAAAAACAAAGTCTGTACAGTTATCATTATTAACATCATTACCACCACCAGTAGCAGCAAAGCACATTATTATTTTGAACTTTCCTGTAATTTCCCCATATATCAAAGGTATTATCTACTCAGTAATAAAACAATAAAAAAAAGTCACATTATCATCATTAACATCATTATTATCACCACAAGCAGCGAAGCACATCATACTATATATATATTTTTTTTCTATTTCCTCCATCAAAGAAAACTAGTAACAAAAAAAAAAATCTGAAAATCATTATCATCATCAGCAGCATTAACAGCAAAACATATCACACTATAAACTTCTCAGCTATTTCCTAACAACACTTCTGGCTTATCAATATGTGCTTTCAAAACATCTGGCATCCATCGTGGGTATGAATAGGCTATTTTCATCGGGGTGAAGGACAGCGGGTTTTGTATAATCATAACTAAATATTGCCCTCAGCTGCATTGTCTTGCCTCCACGCACTGACAGGCACCACCGGCTCATCATCATTCCAGCAGCCTTATACCACTGACAGCTGCGCCAGCCAACAAAGGTTTGATGTTGTTTGCCTGACGACTGCCTGTCACCCCCTCTCCCCTCTCCCCTTATCCCCACCCACCTCTCTCTCTCTCTCTCTCTCTCTCTCTCTCTCTCTCTCTCTCTCTCTCTCTCTCTCTCTCTCTCTCTCTCTCTCTCTCCAAAATCTTCTTCCCTAACCTCATAGCGCCAGCTGACCTCTTCTTACACTCTCCACACAGTTTGCACAGAACTCCGGCAACATTCAACTCGCCCAAAACAAGACTAAATAAATGTTTGGCGACGCAACTCTTTTACCAGAAATATTTTACATTCCTCTTCGGAATTTTCTCCAAGAGGACGTTTTCGCTTAAACATATATAATAATTACATTTCTATTCTTCGCGCCTCCCCATCACTCCTACGCCTTTCAAGTTCCCCACATTTTCACCTGGCCGTCCTGGCCTTGCCTCCTCCTCAACTCACCTCTCCAACTCCTCCAAGAGACGAGAGTGTCTGAGAAAGTTAATATTTAATAGGCAGGGCATTCTGGTCCTCCGCCCCGCTTAGTGGGCAAGACCCCGCAGCCTTCATTAAGACAAATGCAACTGTGGGAGGTGCAGCAAGTCCCCTCAGCGGTCTGCGAGGAAGACAGACGATGGCGACGGCTAAAAACGAAAGCGCGTGAGAGAGAGAGGGTGGGGAGTAGGGAATAAATGTGTATATGTGTGTGTGTGTGTGTGTGTGCGCAAAACTTAAGGGCGTTTGCCCGAATACGTGCATAATATAAGCGTTTGCCCGAATACGTGCATAATATATTCTTATCCGATATCATCCAATGTTAACGACGACTTCCAAGGTAGGGTATTGACACGTAAACAAGGCCACGCTCCAGCTTGCACGCACATGCAACACACACAAACTCATACACACACACACACACACACACACACACACACACACACACACACACACACACACACACACAAAGCAAATCATCCTTGTCTTTGTCTTTGCCCCTCATTTTCCTCCTCCTCCTCCTCCTCCTCCTTCTCGTCTTCCATAAGTAGCCGCACCTCAACACCTGCCCACAGACCAACTTAATTTTTTCACTCCTTCACAACAAGTAAGTGTGTGGCGCCGATTACTCAGGCCGGTCAGGCGGTCCCTGCATCACGAGGCGACCAGGAGGGAGGAGAAAGAAGAAGAAGAGGAATAGTAGTTATAATGGAAGTAATAAGCAAGTACAGGTGATCAAGTCAACTAATTCGTGGTTATTGTTACCTGGGTGAAGCTAACTTTGTATCTATTGTTACCTGGGTGAAGGTAATATCATTTCATCTTCAGTAAGACAGGAAAAAAATTAGAGATTACATACAGCTTGCCTGGTAATGACACGGCAAAGGGATATCCACTAAGACGTGATTCCCCGAGCAATACATCGTGCGGGGGAACAAATAACTTCATACGATTACGACGCACTAGGAGACTGATCAGCGTCATTACCTGGCCTCCCTCCACTGCCTCCTTCCCCTCCTGCCCCCTCACACCTCCTCTTAGCCATCCATTTGTCGGGCCATAAGTCTTCCCTTCCTCCTCCTCCTCCTCCTCCTCCTCCTTCTCTTCCATACGGCCACCTGGCGCAAACGTCCCTTTCTGCATACTTTCCTACCGCCTCGCTGCTCTATCGCCTTTAACCCCTCGCTCCCTCCCCTGCGGTACACACCTGATCTACAGTATGGAAGAAGGACGATGAAATATTTGATCAGGTAACCTCGGAGGGAAAGGGGAGGAAAGGCGTGATCTAAAACATGGTACAGTATTAGACCTCCTGACCACTTCCTACATTCCTGGGCCTACAGATACAAGGTACAGGTATTTTATAAACAAAATTAGCCATCTCTGTCTCTTGATTTCTCTTTTTTTTTCAGTAGTATTGTATGTAGGATTTTTTTCTTTGGCCAGTTGTCCTTTCAAATAAAAGGCGCCATAACATTACCATTCATGTGTTTCGATGGAAGAATGTATAGGTAGACACGTGCTGAGAATATTTTATCATTTTCTTCTCCATATGTTCTAAAAAATCTGTCTGCCTTTCAGCGTCTCTTGTTACTTCAAGTCTGTCTGTACTCTAAATATTTCAAAACTAAAATCATTAACCAATGCGAGTATATTAAACTTTTTTACCTTCCTTTGACGTAAATCCCAGCAAGTAACAAGCATCAGGACATCTCAGTAACAAAATAAATCAAGCACATCTAAGGAAATTTCCAATATTTTCCAGTGAACAGCAATTAGCAGGAATTACACCGGATAAATTCCTTTGTAGAACTCAATGTTTTTTTGTTTGTTTTTTTCTCTACATAAATAAAATATATACGTAATGCTAATACGAAATACGGGAAAGAGAACTGCGGTAGTTTTGTTTTGTTCTCATTTAAGACGCTTAACCAAAAGCCGCTTAATGAGAAAAATCCAACGCACATAATCCGTAACCTTTTTCCTGATTTTTTCTGCCTTTCCCATCCCCCCCCACTCTCCTCCTCCTCCTCCTCCTCCTATTCTTCCTTCTCCTAATCCCAGTTCTCCTCCTCTATATCACTTTATTCCTTCTATTCCATTCCTTCTCTCCATTACATTCTCTCTCTCTCTCTCTCTCTCTCTCTCTCTCTCTCTCTCTCTCTCTCTCTCTCTCTCTCTCTCAGTTTTTTTTTTTTTTTTTATTTCCAACGAAATTTCTCCCTCACAATCATTCACTCCACCATGCCCTCCATGCCTCCATCATTCCTCCCTCCACCACTTCACTAATCCACTCCTTCACTGCCTCCCTCCCTTCCTCCCTCCCTCCTTCCCTCCCGCACAGAGTATAGAAAGCGAGGCGGTGGCGAAGGAAGCAAAGTGTTGTGCCCTTCATTCGGTCAAAGGTTAATTTAAGAGTGATTCAGAGTGCTCTCTCTCTCTCTCTCTCTCTCTCTCTCTCTCTCTCTCTCTCTCTCTCTCTCTCTCTCTCTCTCTCTCTCTCTCTTTGTGTATGTGTTGGTTTGTATGTATCCATTCGAAACAACCTAATTTGATTTTTTTATGATGACGATAGTAGTAGTAGTAGTAGTAGTAGTAGTAGTAGTAGTAGTAGTAGTAGTAGTAGTAGTAGAGTAATACCATCAATAATAATAATAATAATAATAATAATAATAATAATAATAATAATAATAATTTGCAGTATATCTCTGACATGTGTAGCACCACCATTACTCCCACCACTCAAACAACCATCATCACCACCACTACT
The DNA here is from genome assembly GCF_035594125.1 of Scylla paramamosain. Taxonomy (NCBI): domain Eukaryota; kingdom Metazoa; phylum Arthropoda; class Malacostraca; order Decapoda; family Portunidae; genus Scylla; species Scylla paramamosain. The sequence goes on from NC_087167.1 coordinate 15,887,950, forward strand.
CCCACCACTCATACCACCACCACCACCACCACCACCACCACCATTAGAGCAATTAACAAAATCACTCGAGACACTTTTACGACACGTTTACGACATTTTCTTTTCGGCCCCGTCACCGTTTTTCTCTCCTACTTTCTCGTCAACCCGTCTTTCTTGTCTCCTCCCCTTTTTTTCTCTCTCATCTCCCACCCCCCTTTGTCTCCTCTCCGCCTCTTGGCCCCGGCGCAGTGAGGGGCGCTGTGTATTCCGTTTCACGCCCTCCCGAATCCAAACAAACACAGCGAGGGGACGTAAGCTTTGTGACACCCAAGGAAGTCAATGTCGCGCTTGGGAGTTGAGTTCGTGTCTCACCGAGGAATGTTGTGTGTGACGCCATCAAGAAGTACAAAGAAGTGACGGGGACAGACGAAGCAAACTGGGACACACACACACACACACACACACACACACACACACACAGACATACATATCCTTACAGTCGGGCTTCCCTAAAGGCGTTCTGGGAATTTAAAGAATTTATTTACATTTTCAGCGGTTGTCTCTATTTATCTTTCTTCGTCTGACTCGCTTCGTCCATTTGTCTCTGTCAGAGCCACTCGCGCAAGCACGTACACCAAGCAGGGCCCCGTACATAAGCATACACACACACACATACACACTAACCGCCCCCCCCCCTCTCTCTCTCTCTCTCTCTCTCTCTCTCTCTCTCTCTCTCTCTCTCTCTCTCTCTCTCTCTCTCTCTCTCTCTCTCTCTCTCTCTCTCTCTCTCTCTCTCTCTCTCTCCAAAGTTTACCAGTAAAAGGGATAAAGTGTTGAGGATACTGGTAACTCTTGCTTTAGAGAAGTGGACGTAATAGGGATGAGTGTAGAAAGTCTTATCCACCGAGGCCCTGGGGGGAAGGAGGAATCCGTGTTATTAGTTAATGAACTACTGCAATACCTGTTGTCCTTATTTCTCAGATCTACGATGGAGCCTGTGTTGTTGATATGGTTGCTTTATCGAGAATTAACACGATTCAATAATACTTCAGGTATAGACAGCATAGAAAAACTAACATTACAAAAAAAGAGGGATGATTTTACAGAGTATTTGTGATTTCTTATACAACTCGATCAACCAATCTTTCATTTTTACAACAAACACTTGAAAATCTACATAAATAGTATTTTACATCTCACCAGGCTGATATATAATTACGTATGCACTTCCTAATTAACTTGCATGTTCACTTTTTCACACTTGGAATTCTGAATATTCATGAACATACAGATAGTAATAAGTCAACTGAAATATTACACATTAGATCTCTATTCCTTTACGAGCAAAGTTAGGAGGTTGACTCTCAAAGGATCGCAGTCTCCCCTTTTTGTATCGTAACACTCTGCGCAGCCAAGGCCACGAGGAGCGATCAACGTGAAACTTCGCGTGCAAAAATATCCACCACGCTGCAGGTCTTCAGAAGACGTACACTGTACCCAGCGATTACAAAGAGAAAACTGAAGGGTGGTGATTACCATGAAGTATCCAGCAGGGAGACGTGCGATGGAAGCTAAAAAACAAAACAAAAAAAAAAATATAGAGGTGAACAGCTAAGAATAAAATTGATAATAGTTATGACGTATTTTCAAGATGTTGCAGATGGGAGGTAAAGAAAAATGGAGAGGTGGATGGCTGAGAATAATTATGTTTGGTAATGGCGGATTTTTACTGAATTGCAGAGACTAAAGGAAAGGCTGTCTCTTGGGTAACCTTTCAGTCAGTCTGCGGGAGTGTGGCAACTTTTCCAGATGTTGCAGATGGGAGGTAAAGAAAAATGGAGAGGTGGATGGCTGAGAATAATTATGTTTGGTAATGGCGGATTTTTACTGAATTGCAGAGACTAAAGGAAAGGCTGTCTCTTGGGTAACCTTTCAGTCAGTCTGCGGGAGTGTGGCAACTTTTCCAGCTCAATTTTCTTAAGTGGGTCATAAAAAAAATACACTTGTCATTGCAGTGCATAAATCTTCCTTCATTAACGCATGTCTCGGAATTCACACAAATCAATGGCCACTTCCACGTGTATCCATCAGTGCTATAAAAAACAGTAATTCAAACAACGAGAAGGGCAAGACGAGCCTTCGTATTGTTAAACTTTATGGTCTCTTTTCTTATTACATTTAACAAGCTCTAGTGGAAGTTACTGAAGTTTATAAGGGTGCTTCAATAATTCCAGTGACAATTTAACAAGGATTCTACACTGTCAGAGGGAAAATTATCCGTATAGCTATCTCATTAGAGAAGATCAGAGCGTTTAAAAACACTAATGCTATTCATCAACGTGTGGATCTTTATGGATTGAGAAATGTTCTTTGGGTCTTCCTCATAATGTCCTTCTAAAGTTTCAGTAATTATTCCGATACCATCCGACACGCCCTTTGATGTATATAATAGTCATCAGCGGTTAATTTGCCATCGTGATGACTTTAAGGAAAGGTGTGCCAGAACTAAATAAATTAATTGAAAAATAAATAGATAAATAATATCAAATCAGTTTTAGGATATTAATACTTAATCATGAATATTTCACAGTCATCAATATTTTTTTCTCTCATCGTGATGATTTGAAGGAGAACGGAAATGTTTGTTACAAAAATCAAGTGTTAGGTTAAGCGTATTCAGTCATGAATATTTTTCTACTTCCTCGAATGTAACACTACTAAACACACAATGGTTCACTACACTACCTGAGCTTATATTCATTCTCATTAAATCATGAATAATTTAGTTTCTCGAGCATAACACTATACAAAATATATGACATCACAGTATCTGTGCTCATATTAGCCCTCATTTAAGCATAACATTTCAATTTTTTCACAAGGATAACATTACATAAACAACAATACCAGTCTTCAATCAGGAGTATTTCATTAGTTTTCTGAGCGTAACTCTATAGAAACACATTGGTTTATTCCAGAGTCAGTGCTCATGTTCACCCTGCATTCCCTGAGCGAGCACCGTTGATGCGAGAAACCGAGCTGCAAAACTGGAACAGGTGTCACGTTTTTCGCTCCAGTGAACTCAATAGTTGAAAAAGCCAATGCTGTATGAACTCTAGCTGTTCATTACTGAGCTGTCAATTAATTTCGTCTTTTTTTTTTATTGTTCTAAATATTTCTTCTTTATCTACATTTTTTTTTTAACTCTTGTCTTTCAAATGAGGTGTGATCGAGTAAGTAAGCTATAGCATTCGTTGATGTTGTTGCTGTTGTTGTTGTTGTTGTTGTTGTTGTTGTTGTTGTTGTTGTTGTTGTTGTTGTTGTTGCTGTTGCTGCTGCTGCTGCTGCTGCTGTTGTTGTTCCGCCAGTACCTTATTTTTAGTTGAAAACAGTGATGATGATGATGATGATGATGATGATGATGATAATGATAATGATAATGATAATGATGATGATGATGATAATGATGATAATGATGATGATGATAATGATGATGGTGGTGGTGGTAGTGGTGGTGGTGTTGGTAGTGTTAATGTTTTCTATATTATTATCATTACCATTAGTAGTAGTAGTAGTAGTAGTAGTAGTAGTAGTAGTAGTAGTAGTAGTAGTAGTATCATTATTATTATTATTATTATTACTATTATTATCAACACATTTTTATAACCACTAGTTATTTTCATAATCATCATTAATACAAATGCCACCACCAGTACCAGCATCACCGAACCCATATGGATGTTACCACTCTATGTTTTACTGAAAATATTTTAGGCTTCACATTATAGTTTACAGAAAGGTCACAGCAAAAATGGATGTCAAACTTTTATAACATGCAGACTCGTTGCTCATCTCCTTTAAGCTGACCTTATAAGCTGCCATGACACTGACACAACACACATAGCATTCCCAACACAACACTCACAAAACTCTAAAAAACATTCAACTAATTCTCTAAGTGACACAAATCCACCGTGTTCTCCAAACACAACACGCATCATATTTTCCAGGCAGCATAAAGCCATCATATTATCAAGGCAAGACAACACCAACAAAATCCTCCAGGCAACACAACACTCATCGAAATCCCCACACAATACATCACTCATTGTAAGCAACACAAACCAACATAATTCTCCAACACAACACAACACCCACAGTATTCTTCTGATAAAACAAAGCTACCATATTTTCCAGGCAACACAAACTCAATATATTTTCCATGCAACACAACACCATCTAAATTTTCCATGCAAAACAAATTTTCGATATTTTCCAAGCAACACAACATCCACCGTATCGCCCAGGCAACACAAATCCACTGTATTCCCAGACAACACTCACCATATTCTCTAAGACAACACCCGTGGTATTTTCTAGACAACACAATATCTACCATATTCTCCACCGTATTTTCCTGGCAACACCCACCGTATTCCCAGCCCTTGTTCCATGTAATTCTATTTATTACGGAAAATTATTTGACGATGTGGAAGAGGTAACTCGACACGCCAGCTTCACGTAATACAAAGGGAAGACTTTAAGAGGCGCCTTGAGCGACGTAAGATCGGCTGAAGTATATTGACTCACAAAGATTATTTTTAAAGGGTAATAACCAACTTTTACAGGCAATTCGTGTGTGATAAAAACTGAAATAATATTCTTGCTAGTTTTTGAGCACACCTCGTATTCGTGCGTGAAAACTGCATTGATTCTCTTCAGTATTATTTGTTTATACGTACATGATATCAGAAATCCTTTGCGACAGACCACATAAGGTGCAGATAATATGTGAAATTGGTTGATATAAACCATAAAAAGAGATTTACCCTTACGGAAGAAATGAGCGACGATAACCATAAAAGTACCCAAAGGCACCAGTGAAACACTGCAGCAACACACGCCACACATCAAAGAGTGTACCCCAGTGCTCTCAATCCAGATTTCATCATGGTCTAAACTAACCTTTTGCAAATCAATGGCTTATCGGTTAAGAGATGTGTTGTGCTTATAAAGCTGGAGAAACCGTTTGTGTACGATGAAATACAACAAAATTGAAATTCCAACCAGCACACACACATAGAAAAAAATTGCATCGGTGTTGCTTCAGCTGTGAGATTAAATAAACAATAGCACAGCTGGACTATTACAGCTATCACGAGGGAAACGAATAATAAAAATATATCCCTCGAATGAGTTGAACGATATTTTCAAATAGTTATCGCGGAATTCTCTCCACAAGAGTACAGTGGCAAATTGAGGCAGCACCCCGGGAATGAATAGGAGCACAAATTTACTTCAGTCGACGTAGACGCCTCGTTTCCCGTCCTGAGTACCAATTTCAGCCCACGATGCGACCTTTGATGTGCAAAGTGAAAACATACTGCTCCTCTTAGAGAAAAATATGGATGAAAACTATTACCCTATATTTCCATGTATCCCGTTTGTTTAGTAGTTTGTGTTGGGTTTATAACCTGGAAGATTGAAGTATCTGTGTAGAATATACTAGTAAAATAGTAAGAAGAGGAAGACACCAGCAAAATCTAACCCTTCAGTAACTAACGATGACATTTTAAGTCTCATGAAACACAACCTAATTATACGAAGAGTAAATGTGCATGGTGCAGAAAACACCTTAATACCCCCAGGTGGGTAGGCATGAAGTATACCCGCCAAGGTTGAGATCGATCTTCATGTATTGCCATGCCTGTTCAGTGGTCCCGCCTCGGCGTCTAAAACCAAACACACCATTCCTTGTTATATAGATCCCGCGTGGTTCAGGAAAGCTATTGACGTTTCTGGCACCAAACATATGTAGTTCATCGTGTGTGTGTGTGTGTGTATGTGTGTGTGTGTGTGTGTGTGTGTGTTCGTCCTTGAATAATATATTTCTCAGCTCAAGATAACACCCATCTGAAGCAGACACAGCACTAAAAGAAATGTCTACCTGTGAATACCGCATCCACATCACCGGTAAATTCTTACTTACTCATCAAAGACAACCGACAACCAGACAAAGTTATGATTACTGAACTCTCCTATCATAAGTAGCAGTACACATTCTACCCATTACGGAGGTACTGCGCTTACTCCACAGCAAGTTTCACTCCTATCGTGTCTTATCATGGCCAGACCTCTGTTTTTCTCAATATGCAGTCTTTACAACTATCGTGTCTTTTCAAGCCGGAACTAACGTAATACTTATCTGTATGCAATCTTTACAGCTACAAAAAAAAAAAAAAAAAAAGTAACACTGCTCCATAAGGTTCAGAATGACGCAGGCACCAATAAGGCTGATAAGGATGATCATTCCTCCTATGAGTCACTTCCAGGAAGGAACCCTTTGTGTACCGCATCCTTGTCAAGATGAAAAGTAGGTACCTTTCGCTAACCATTCCTGAAAATATGAAGAAGATTTTGTGGTATGATTGAGAATGGTTTCCTAGGTTTCCTGATGATGCACTTTTTTTCTTATTCTGCAGCTGGTTACTAACAGGTTTCACGTAGTGGGATGTGTACCTGAATCCCGGCCAATCAAATCAGGTTCGGGCAGACTCGGAACTGGTGCGCTGGGTCACAAGGGCCACGTGGGGAAAGTGTGATTAATGCGGACAGGGTACGTGGAATTTATATAACCAGTCACATGAAAAATTAGCTAAAAAAAAACATAAGAGAAAACAACTTCTTCTCTGAGCATTTATTTTTGTCTATAATCAATTTAGTAGTCACAAAGTCCACCATTAGAGGGCTGATTGCTCTATTCCTGTTAAATTCAAACTCATCCACGAGAATATAAGAAAATTATGAGAAAATACTATTCCTTTAGACATTTCATCTATGACCTATAAGGAAAAGTCACAAATAAACTCTAATACTTGAGAACTTATTGATGGATTACTGTTAAATTCTAACTCAACATTTCATCAACCAGTAATTAACATTCTAATAAGTTTTTATTCACTTCTACTCGTTACACAGTTAGACAAATCAAAGAAAACTCCATTTCCCTGATTGCTTCTCGCGCCAAGCATCACTTGTCACTAACGAAGCCAACCAGGAAATATTGAGCGAGGGCTGGAATCCCTCGTAAGTGCGTCATCTGACAGGACGCCACAAGTGTGCCAGCTTTCCCCAGTCCACCGCGGGTCAACAGGGACTTTGTTTCATGTACTTTCTAAATATCTGAACAAAAGTTTTATACAGATTACACACAAAACTTACACGAATACTAAATATCACAAGTTCGTCTCATTAATGTGGAAGGGCCAGTATTTTTAATCTTATGTACTAAATATTCAAACAAAAGCTTAATACAAATCACACAGAACGTACACGAATACTAAATATCACAAGTTCGCCTCATTAATGAAGAAGGGCCATCATCTTTAATTCTCTAACTTTACATCCCTGTTCTTTCCTCTCCGCCCATTTTTTCTTATCTAACTTTAGAACATTTTATACAAGTTAGGTAGATAAAATTAAGTTTAATATAAAAGAAATTGAAAGCGTTATGCAAGTGAGTGGGTGGTAGAGGTGGTAGTGGTGTGTGTGTGTGTGTGTGTGTACGCGTGCATGCTTTATTTAACTACTCGTATACTCCATAACGCACATTCGAATCATGGTGCTGAAACACTTCAATACATTTTTATTAGTCAGAAATCAAATAATAGTCTCAAATTTCAAACCTTCCCCATTATCTGGCGAAGCTTCAAGTTCACGCGCGTCTCTTTCCCCATCACCAGGCCGTCACCTGGCCGGGCGTGCTTAACTTCATGTTTATGAGTGAGGGACGTCCAGCGGGCCGCACTATGAACCCACTCACCAGCGGGCGGAGCGGGAGCACGCCCAGCACACCCAGCTGTTACTCGGTCTATTCGCTTTAAAGTCGTCTCTTCTTGTCTGTTATGCTGCCCTACCCGTGCTTGCCCCCTGTTAACCCAAAAACTCTGTTTCTTTTTTTCCTCTCAAGCTTTTGACACCCGTGAAGGATGGTGCTTTATGTGCCTGTGCCGGGGGCCATTCCTGCCTCTCCGCCATCCCCTGTCTGTGGTTTCACGCCACCACGCCTCTCTGTCATGTGGTGTCAGAAACATATGGCTCCCCTTTTATTTACGTTTGTCCTTTCAGGAAGTGCTATTTGTATCACGAGAGTCACAGCCACATGCTCCTCACAAAGCAATTTTTGATGCATGTTTGGTCATTGTGTACCGGTGACAACGACGACAACAATACACACAGTTAACTTCAGCGAAATACTGATATTTTCAAACTATTTTCTCGTGAAGTGTATACGTTTCTTTCGTGGACAGTTCACACACACACACACACATTCTCTCTCTCTTTCTCTCTCTCTCTCTCTCTCTCTCTCTCTCTCTCTCTCTCTCTCTCTCTCTCTCTCTCTCTCTCTCTCTCTCTCTCTCTCTCTCTTGAAGGGGTTTATGCCTTTGATGGCAGTAAGCAAGTTCAATGGGTACACAATTATATTTTTTTCAGCATTGTTGTTCGTGTGTTTGCAGTGCTATTGTAGTATTGTTGGATGTAATCAGATATTAGCCAATAAAATCATTATTGAAAGGGAAAACTGTCTGATTCAAACGCAATTCCGGCAATAATCTAATCAGTATATATAAATATATATCGCAAAAGTGCACCACACATGGCAGATATCAATTTTCATATAACTTCTTATTACTGCCTCACCAAAATATAACAAACAACACCTGAAGTTACTCATGAAACATATTCTAGAAGATCCTATTAATATAGCATGGGAGGAAAGCCACTAAAAAATAGGTAATAACAAATTCGTTCGCAATAATGAAAACATAAGTTTCTGTCCTCATCTTACAGAGGATATAGGTCTGTTAGAACCAGTGGAAAGGAGAAAGACTAAAAGGATGTAGGGTACGAGAAATTTTCCCTACGATGGGAGACAGAAGCTTTTAAATTTACTTTTCTTAGAAAAACGTAGGTTAACAGGGGACTTGATAAGAGTTCTTTAATTGGTATAGCAAGGGTGACATAAGCAAAATTCTAGGGAAAAGTAATCGAGATAGAAGAAGGAATAATGGGTACAAGCTTGAAAAAGTTAAATTAAAAAAAATATATATATTTAGGAAAAATGTGGTTCTTAAATAGTGGAAAATGAATGAAATGGACTCAGTAATAAGGTTGTTAGTGCTCAGTCATTAAAGAGCTTTATAAGAAGATTGAACAAATTAATTGATGAGAATAATAAGAGGAAATGGGTAGGTACGTTTAATAAAAGGGAATGTCACCTGCAGGCCTGATGACTTTTTGCAACTACCCTTAGTTTCTTATGCTCTTATAAGAACACTAGAAAATAAGAGGTGTAAGGACCCAGTGGACATACATGTCACACTTCAATGATAACTCTTTTGTAAATTCAAAAATATGTCAATTAAATTCTTTTAAGTGCCTTTATGGAAAAATATTGTCTCAGCCAATATTATCTCAGCTAATGACTTTATTATTGAAAATCCCGAAACAAATATACTCGGTAGCTAATCAGAACTCTCTCAATATGCACTGGACTCTTTTTATTGAAAGGTCCCCACTAAGATGTTTTCATGATACTCGCTCAAGCGCAACACTTACTGTGAGCCTGACTGTGACACTTCATGGCCACGAGTTGCCACTACATCTAGACGTGCATGTGATCAGCTTAAACGCGTATTTTCTCGTCATTTAAGTTTGTTATAATATAGAAACATGTATGAGTCACACATCTGAGAGACTTCTATAATGTTGCCAATATTTCCTTTTACTTAGTGTGTATTTACCATTAGTTTGTTTTTGCAATGCAGACATGCACGCTGAGGGTGGAGAAGCAGACAGACTGGGAGAGTCAAGGTCAGCTGTGCGGATAGGTAATTAATAAAATTAATAGATTAGTGAAAATGCTGGTAGCCTTGGTTTCTTTATACATGCACCGGTTTATAGACACAGCCATTAGTCAAGGAGCCTTCCTCACTTAATTCTACTGCGTTTACTGCTTTCCATTTCAAATCCTCTGATCTGGTGAGCATCTGTCAGTTCTCAGGTTTCATGTTAAGAGGGAAAGCGGATCACAAAATTAGGAAGGTGGAAGGTTTGGAAGGTTACTTAACCACTAATCATGACTGTGCCTTCGGGTTATTGACATTTGTCGCAAGTGAGGTATTTCATGGTGTGTTAAGGATATGATATACTGCATTCAGTATAAAATTGCTGCTGTGGTGTTGCCGTAGATCTGCTGTGCATCCGTAAAGTCATTTGTATTTCACCTCAGGACACTACATAGTTTCTTACATTATTGCCATGTTAGCACTGCAATAAAAAGAAAATATTTCATATAATTTTCATTAGTAAGAGTCCTTGTTTCAAATGTGTTGCGTTTCTTCTTGCCTTGTGTTCAGGTGTTGGAGACCAAGTGACGGCTTATGGTGTATTGGTGTGTTGCCATGAGCGAGGTGAGTGCACGTGTATAATTAATGTTACAATAGGTAGGTGCACGACATAAGGTGACCTTTTAAAACCTATAAAAAAGCAACTTCAACGGACTAAACTAAACTTTCTCGTTTGTGTGTGTATGTGTGTGTGTGTGTGTGTGTGTGTGTGTGTATATATATATATATATATATATATATATATATATATATATATATATATATATATATATATATATATATATATATATATATGCCTGGAGGAGGCAGTAGACACCTGCCGAAACGATAATTACTCAGAGTGAGGTCTAAAGCACTGTTCATGGGGTGTTGTGAACTTATCATTAAACCTAGCTGTGACCTCACTGAACGTTTCTCTTTGCGTCTAACAACACAAGGGGGCAGTCACAGCCTGCCCTCTAAAGACAACTCTCTTCCTCCAAACAAAACTACAAGCACCTAATAACACACACACCCTTCACTCAAAAATTTTAAAATCATCATGGCGACTCCTACACCAGCCTCGGAATCCCCATCTTGGGAGGGGACCATAAATGTCCCCAGGTCAGACTGCCTTTCTGTCGACGACCCTAAGTGTCTTGACACCCCCCTCAACTTTTTCTTCATTAACTTCTGCAACATTCGCGATCTAAGATCTAATTTCCAATCTGTTGAACACCACCTCTCCTCTTCTACACCTCATCTTCTTTTCCTCACTGAATCTCAGGTGTCTGAGGCAACTGACAGTAGCCCCTTTTCTGTTCCCTCCTACTTTCTCTATCCTCATTTTCGATACAAAGCTGGATGCTGCGTTTAGGTGCGCAATGACTTAACCTGCTCTCGTGCCCACACTCTTGAATCTTCCGAGTTTTCTACCATCTGGCTACGACTACAGAGTCACTCTTAAACTAAATTTATCTGTACTGTATACCTTTCACCTAACTCCTCTGACTATAAGAAATTCTTTGACTACTTAACTTCCAAAGTGGAGCACATTCTGACCCTCTTCCCTTTTGCAGAGATCTCCATTCTTGGAGACTTCAATGTTCACCACCAGCTTTGACTTTCCTCTCCCTTCACTGACCATCCTGGTGAACTAGCCTTCAACTTTGCTATCGTACACGACCTAGAGCAATTGGTGCAACACCCTGCTCGTATTCCTGACCATCTTGGAGATACGCCCAACATTCTTGACCTTTTCCTGACCTCTAATCCTTCTGCTTATGCTGTCACTCTTTCTTCTCCGTTGGGCTCCTTTGATCACAATCTCATATCTGTATCTTGTCCTATCGCTCCAATCCCTCCTCAGAATCCCCCTAAGCGAAGGTGCTTCTGGCGTTTTGCCTCTGTCAGTTCGGGGGACCTGAGGAGGTATTTTGCTGATTTTCCTTGGAATGATTACTGCTTCCGTGTCAGAGACCCATCTTTGTGTGCTGAGCGCATAACAGAGGTGATAGTGTCTGGCATGGAGGCGTACATTCCTCACTCTTTTTCTCGTCCTAAACCTTTTAAACTTTGGTTTAACACAACTTGTTCCCATGCTATACATGATAGAGAGGTGGCCCACAAAAAGTACTTAAGCCTTCCATCACCAGAATCTCATGCACTTTATATTTCTGCCCGGAACCATGCCAAGTCTGTTCTCCAACTAGCCAAAAACTCCTTCATTAACAGAAAGTGTCAAAATCTTTTAAGATTTAACTCCCTTCGTGACTTCTGGCATCTAGCCAAAAATATTTCCAATAACTTTGCTTCTTCTTTCCCTCCTTTATTTCAACCAGATGGCACCACTGCTATCACATCTATTTCTAAAGCTGAACTCTTTGCTCAAACCTTTGTTAAAAACTCTACCTTGGACGATTCTGGGCTTGTTCCTCCCTCCCCTTCACCCTCTGACTAATTCATGCCACCTATTAAAATTCCTCGCAATGATGTTTTCCATGCCCTTGCTGGCCTAAACCCTCGGAAGGCTTATGGACCTGATGGGGTCCCTCCTATTGTTCTCCGAAACTGTGCCCCCGTGCTTGCACCTTGCCTAGTCAAACTCTTTTAGCTCTGTCTGCCAACATCTACCTTTCCTTCTTGCTGGAAGCTTGCCTACATTCAACCTGTTCCTAAAAAGAGTGACCGTTCTAATCCTCAAACTACCGTCCTATTGCTTTAATTTCCTGCCTATCTAAAGTTTTTTTAATCTATCCTCAACAGGAAGATTCTTAAACATTTATCACTTCACAACCTTCTATCTGATCGCCAGTACGGGTTCCGTCAAGGCCGCTCTACTGGTGATCTTCTGGCTTTCCTTACTGAGTCTTGGTCATCTCTTTTAGAGATTTTGGTGAAACTTTTGCTGTTGCCTTGGACATATCAAAAGCTTTTGATAGAGTCTGGCACAAAGCTTTGATTTCCAAACTACCCTCCTACGGCTTTTATCCTTCTCTCTGTAACTTCATGTCAAGTTTCCTTTCTGACCGTTCTATTGTTGCTGTGGTAGACGGTCACTATTCTTCTCCTAAATCTATTAACAGTGGTGTTCCTCAGGGTTCTATCCTGTCACCCACTTTCTTCTTATTATTCATTAATGATCTTCTAAACCAAACTTTTTGTCCTATCCACTCCTACGCTGATGATACCACCCTGCACTTTTCAACGTCTTTTCATAGACGTCCAACCCTTCAGGAGGTAAACATTTCACGCAGGGAAGCCACAGAACGCTTGACTTCTGATCTTTCTAAAACTTCTGATTGGGGCAGAGCAAACTTGGTATTTGTTCAATGCCTCAAAAACTCAATTCCTCCATCTATCAACTCGACACAACCTTCCAGACAACTATCCCCTCTTCTTCGAAGTCACTCAACTGTCCCCCTCTTCTACACTGAACATCCTCGGTCTGTCCTTTACTTATAATCTGAACTGGAAACTTCACATCTCATCTCTAGCTAAAACAGCTTCTATGAAGTTAGGTGTTCTGAGACGTCTCCGCCAGTTTTTCTCACCCCCCCCCCCCAAGCTGCTAACTCTGCACAAGGGCCTTATCCGTCCATGTATGGAGTATGCTTTACATGTCTGGGGGTTCCACTCATACTGCTCTTCTAGACAGGGTGGAATCAAAAGCTTTTCGTCTCATCAACTCCTCTCCTCTAACTGACTGTCTTCAGCCTCTCTCCCACCGCCGCAATGTTGCATCTCTAGCTGTCTTCTACCGCTATTTTCATGCTAACTGCTCTTCTGATCTTGCTAACTTCATGCCTTCCCTCCTCCCGTGGCCTCGCTGCACAAGACTTTCTTCTTTCTCTCACCCCTATTCTGTCCACCTCTCTAACGCAAGAGTTAACCAGTATTCTCAATCATTCATCCCTTTTTTTGGTAAACTCTGGAACTTCCTGCCTGCTTCTGTATTTACACCTTCCTATGACTTGAATTCCTTCAAGAGGGAGGTTTCGAGACAATTATTCATCAATTTTTGACTACTGCTTTGACCCTTTTGTGGGACTGGCATTTAAGTGGGCATTTTTTTTATTGGATTTTTGTTGCCCTTGGCCACTGTCCTTCCTACATAAAAAAAAAAAAAAAAAACTGGCGCGCGCGCATATGCGCGGACCTGTTCCTCGCAGTTGAGTTTACTTTCCCTCTAAAACATTTTAAGCTTCATGGAGTGTAAGGTTTCGTCACTAGAATTCTGACTGCAATCGCCTTCAATTATTGCCGGATCCTGAGTGTCGTAATGCAGGCCTTGCCTTACCCAGGCCCATAAACATTTGGTAAGCCAGTCATGCGAAAGAACGAGGCGTGCTTATTTCGGGGAAAATGTAGCAGACGCTGCGTGTGGAAATGTAGCTTGCAAGGGACCACACGGGAAGGTATTCCTGTTGATTGTGTCAAATAATCGATTCCCTCTTCCATTCCTGTTTTCTGCATCAAGTGCGAGACAATATTGGCTTCTCAGGAACATTCGCCGCAACTTGCACAGAAGAACTGACTCCGGAATTTCGGGAATGTTTGCACAGGCGAGTGATAATATTACTATATGAGTGGTGACACACATACACGCACACGCTCAAACACACACACACACACACACACACACACACACACATACACACACACACGTCAGATATCTCCGACTG
>NC_087167.1:15905000-15922500 GCF_035594125.1 Scylla paramamosain
AGAGAGAGAGAGAGACCAAGCCCCCCACCCAACACACACACACATACGCAGAAGGAGCAAGAAAGGACACATACACACAAATGATGATGTGGGCGAAGAGTTCTTTGTGCCTTTCAATGTCTAACATTTTCAAATTCAAAACAGCGTCTCTCATATTCTGGTATACTGGAATTCCTCTACTACTATTGGCGGCTCTTGTTGTGCATTGTGTTGTAGTCCTGCCGCATTGCCTTTTTTTTTTCCCTGTGTGTGTGTGTGTGTGTGTGTGTGTAGATGGGGCATCTCCTATTTGTCAATAACGAAAAATAATTGTAAAACTGTGTGTAGAATGCAATCTAGAAGCTCCAACACTTTTCCCGGTCATTCCTTACCTTTGGCATATAATATTTTATGATTCTCCTCCCCAACATCAGAGGCAAAGTGTTGTGTGGGAATAACAGTTACCTCACCGCTCCATTAGCTCTCACAAGTAAATCCTTACAAATAAAATCTATCGAACACTTAACCATAAAGGGCTTTAGCAGTGGAACCACCGTTTTACTTCACTGTACACGAAAGTAAGATTCTGGAATAAAGAAACAGTTTTCCGGCATTAACATCGAGCTTCAATGGATTTTATAAAATAGATGGAATCCAGCCTCCTAAACTAATGTTTAATTTTAATGTTTAACATTTAATTAAATCAAACGTTAAATACTCATTATATAGTTGCACAATAGAAAGGTACAGAGTCAACATTTGTCGGAGAATAATGTTTACAGTAAAGTTCTATTCTTGCATCTGAGCACACATTTAGCACAGACACTGAACATCAGTCTTCATTTAGTTGCTATCACACGATTTTACATCAATGGCAGGCGTCCGCACGGTGCGGATACTGATAGCGATGGTTCACAATTCTTTGGCGCTGTTACTCACAGCTTATGTCTGCAATGTTATATGATGAAATATGTCCAGGGTAAATTCTCAACAATCGACAAAGATTGACCCAAGACAGAACATATTTGACCATAGAATGAAATATTACTAAGAGCATTATTATACGTAACATAATAGAAACTTCATATGGAAGAGAACGACATTGCGAGAGCAAACTACCGCTTTATTAATATCTCCATCTCGTGTAACAATAACATCAAAATAAAACAATGAGTAGTGCATTCCTTTGTGCCATATTCTAATTACGAAGCAGCTGAGTTGTGTTAATGCCGTACAGTGCTGCGGTGCCTCAGACTCGCGTAGACGTAAAAGTAATTCTAAGTAATTTAACGCAGTGGATGTGCTGAATATCTTAATCTCCTTTCTTTTGAAGCGCAACGGGTGCAGGATTCAAAGGATTTATACAAGGATCATAAAACTGAAAAATCTTACGATATATGAATAGATTAGGACTCACAGTAAAGGATTTAAGTTAAAAAAGGTTAAAAAATATATAACCAAGAGTTGATTCACCATTACAGGTGTGTACATAAGCACCATTAGAGCTGTCTACATGAGCATAATTACACAAGACCATTACAACATAAAGGGAAATGCAAGATTGCTGAAAATGTTTTATTAATCTACCACTGCATTTGAGAGCCTTTTTTTTTTTTTTCTCCAATCTTATCGAGTTGGAACCTGTTACTTCTAGTCCTATTCTGATTACTATCTCGACTTCATGAGCACTGCTACGCACTGCCCACGTAACCTTTAGTCAACATAAATAAATATGACCCTATACGACAACAAAAAACTATATCCCTATATCAACAACAAAAAAAAAAATACTCACTGATGGAAAACATGACGAAAAAAACTCAAAATTGAAATATTCCTGACTGATAAATAAAAAGGAAGATTTAAAAAAAAACGCAACAGAAAAGTGAAATATGTGTACGAAATCCTTTCTCTCCCTCATTAATTCATCTGCCACTTTGCTTTTGACAGTATCACGAATTCCCAAGAGTGACACATCGATTCCAGCTGTTAATCTATAAAATGAGCGAGGTGGCGTGACAGAAGCAGACCAGCCAGCGCAACACACTACAGCCAACATTGTGGTCATCCGGGTCGAAATCACGTGAGTATTTTTCTTTCCCTTTTATTTATGGTTCGCTCAGTCAGGCAGCCCAGTACTATACATGCACAGGCGCTCTCTAAACCCATGTGGCATGTGTGTATGCACCGGTCCACACACTACGTTACAAAACACAAAACAAAACCGAGGAAAATAAAATAAACTCTGAACATATTTCACGTCTGAACGGCGCAGACCTAGCCGGGGAGCGGGGGCCAAGATGTGTGGCTCTGCTGGTGCGTGGCGGCCCCGGGATTTTTGTTCAGCTCACACCGTTTTCTAAATTATATACCTCTCTCTCTCTCTCTCTCTCTCTCTCTCTCTCTCTCTCTCTCTCTCTCTCTCTCTCTCTCTCTCTCTCTCTCTCTCATGATACATATGAATGAAGCTGTCTTTTTATTCTTTCTTTTATTGCTTCAGCTCTGGGCTCGTATTACTGACATGAATTTTTTTGTTTATTTTTTTTGTTCTTTCATTTAAGTTTTCAAGCGACTGCCTAATTAATTTTCTTTGGCGACTGCCCCGATGTTTGTGTATATAATTACATGCTGCTGACAAGCTTTACATCTTTCACAAGAATGCACATGAAATCTAACGAATAAGCTGTGAAGAATTTGTTCTTTATGAAAACGATGTACTTTTCAGTAGGAAGCTTTAAAAGAAGATCAGATAAATTAATGATTGAGTATGATAGGTGGAAGTAAGTAGGTAGTATTTACGTTTCATAAAAGGACTGCAATGTGTAGGCCTGATAGCTTCTTATGTTTTTTATGGCTTCTTGCAGCTTCCCTTATTTTCTTATTTGCTTATGTTCTTATCATCAGAGAACAAAACAAAGGGATTACCCTTCAAAATAGTAGCTTTACATTTATGAATCTACAAGCAAAGTCACACAGCAAAACCACAGGCACAGGGGAGGGGGACCATATAACAATAAATTTGTCCGTATGTAAGCGGACAGCACTGGGGAGAGCGGGAACAGGGAGGCGGATGGATGGATTTCCCCCGCCCCGCGAGTGGCAATCACTGGTCCCAGCACGGCACTTGGGCACACCTCCCTGCTCCGTGCCAGGGACGAGTCAATATTTGTTCACGTGCAAGAGTGTGGCGGAGAGAGTGTGCTGGGGCGGAGTGAGTGTGCTATGGTGCTAGGTAGAGTGCTGGGTAAGTCCCGCCGCCACTACCCATCCCCACCCCAAAAACCCCTCTCATCCCTCTCCTCCGGTCCCCTTCCCCCCCCTTTACGGCACCCTGGGGTCGCCTCACGCTGGGTGACGAAGAATATCACGCTGTGGGAGGAAGAGACTCACGCCGCGGGGGGGAGGTAGAGGTTAACAGAGATAATTACTTTGTCAAAGGCTGCGAAATTATGGAGAGCAGAAAGAGAAAGAGAGAGAGAGAGAGAGAGAGAGAGAGAGAGAGAGAGAGAGAGAGAGAGAGAGAGAGAGAACAGACATACACACACTGGCAGACTGAACGCAGACACACAAAAACGCACAACAAAACAAAAGCAAAAAAGCCCATGCACTTCCTCATTGTAAAACAGAAGCGTCCACAGATGAAAATAAATAATACATCTAGTATAAAACATTTCAGTTCCTCGTTATTCGTGTGGTGGATGAACGACCTTGGGGATCCATACCTTCGTATTAGACAGAAATTCATCTCTGAGTTCCACGCAAAGGACACTGCAGGAAAGTATTCACAAGTAGCGACCACAGGGCAGAAGAGAGAGAGAGAGAGAGAGAGAGAGAGAGAGAGAGAGAGAGAGAGAGAGAGAGAGAGAGAGAGAGAGAGAGAGAGAGAGAGAGAGAGAGAGAGAGAGAATGAAAAAAAGGTATTCACAATCACCACCCCTCTCCTCCACACACTTGACAGGAAGAGAGAGAGAGAGAGAGGAGAAAAAAAAAAAGAAAAGGAGAAGGAAGTATTTTCATGCAGAGACCACTCGGCACCAGCACGGAGGCACGGAGGCGACGAAAGGCTGCGGTGGAAACAATCATAAATCACACCTGGTTGCCCTTTGGGTCGGAGGCGCGGCGTGGGGTGTCTGTGCCTCCCTCGCAACGATCCCCACCCCTCAATCCTCAACAACCCCTGCCCGTCGGCCCTCGCCCAGCAGCATCGCAGAGAGCCACGGAACACAAACATGCGGTGAATTCCAGAAAGCATATACATGGTGAACACAACAGTAAAAATAAATAAATAAATAAATAAATAATAAAGAAAATAAAAAAGAGAAAAAAAATGTGTAAAAGAAAAACATTCAGAAGATTGATCAAGTCGCCTTCATTAGCCGAACCATATTTCTCGAAAGTTTTACGTGATTGTATTGAAATTGCATTCTTTTTCCCCTAAAAAGTACATTTCCATCATGTTCCGTTTACTAAACATAAACTTGTAATTTTCCAGACAAGTCAAATTTCCTTTATATATTTATTTATCCATTTCTCTATTTCGTGAACTGGCAAATTCCTGTCTTCCATGTCTTTTCATGCAACTACAGTTGACTATAACTGATACTACGAGTATGTTCCACTTTGCTTTCCCGGGAAAACGCTTTCTTGTCGTCGAGTCAGTTATAACACGGAATCAGAAATTTGTGTTTAGCTGTTTCCTATACCAGGTTGAACAGGTTCAAGTTTAGAAATATAACGACTGTGGCATTCAGTCCATTTGTTAGTAGTGCTTGTTACCGGATAGATGAGGCCTTGGTTAAGAAGCTTAGATGAAAATAACGAACTCAGTCCAAATAGAGAAGGAAGTCCATGGAAATACTTATAAAGACATTGTATACACCAGACAGAAAAAGAGAGAGAGAGAGAGAGAGAGAGAGAGAGAGAGAGAGAGAGAGAGAGAGAGAGAGAGAGAGAGAGAGAGAGAGAGAGAGAGAGAGAGAGAGAGATGAGAGAGAGAGAGAGAGAGAGAATTACAGATAGAAAAACACACACACATACACACACACACACACACACACACACACACACACACACAGAGAGAGAGCACCGTGAGCAGACCACTAAGGATCAGGAAAAATCACCAGACTAAGAAAACTCCATGACTATCAATTATTCTCCCAGCATTCCCACAACCCATAACGCTCGCCTCCCACTCAACATGTAACATGACCAACACAACACTTCGACCTTCCCCTTCCCCAACCTCTCGCAGGCAGACACCAGCACATGCAGGGCAACACGAGCCTCGGTCACGGCAGCTCAGTCTGAAGGCACCAAAGCACTGCACGAATTATGTCATCGAATCTATCCTCGGAATATGGTTCTACACTTCCTGTTTTGTGTTCTTGTGATGCCGGTTCTGATTCCCGACATGCCAGATGAAAGGTGCTGCCTAGGGCCTTCGTCTGGCTAGCATTCACTCACATTATCTCCCTCTTATATTATGTCACCCTTGACATTACAGGATATTACGGTAGACTATTAATTTCCGGTACAGTCATTGTCAATAGCCAAATACCATGCTCATTCCCACCGTGTTTATCGTCCTCCCTCACTCTTCGTTCCTCTTACTGCTTACAGTCTTCTTGCAAAACCTCGACAACTGATAGATTCTTAGCAGACCAGAGGACATACTATTGAGGGAAGACGCAAAACAATGTGAAGTAAATGGAAGTTATTCGACATCCAACCACGGCTGTATTACATTATTTTGTGCTTAAATTTCGAAGTTAGCTGTAGGCACGCAGTTTGAGTCTTTAAATACATAATATCACAGCACTACGTTACTTTATGGTGGTGTTCTTATCCATAAGTGGTCTTAGCTTGTTTCTTGTCCAAAATACACAACGCGGACTGTATTTTTTTTCCGGAAACTTGTGGCGTGCGAAGGAAAAAAAGAAAACAAATAACGAGACACGCATTGACACGAAGACGCCTCTTTTAACTGTTAAAAGTTAGGCGCGGTAGGCGGCGAGAGACACGAGGTAAGCACACCGGAAAAAAACAAGGAGGAAGCAGGTAAAGAAGAGAACATCGCGAAGGATATTCCAGGAGAGGACAAGGCAGATAGGTGAGCCAAGGGGAGAAGGTGAGCCGAGTGAGGGATGGTCAGACCGGGCGAAGGTAGTTAGGATGGACAGGTGTATTTATGGCTGCCTCGGGAGTGCGTTCCTTTACCCGAGGCTGCTGATGGTGAGTTGGGGGAAAGAAGGAGACGAGGAGTGGTGATAGTATGTGTGTGGGGGAGACGGGTTAAGGGGGTGATGATGGTGTGTATGGGTGAGGGGATGGTGTGTATGGGGAAGGGTGTGGTGATCGTGTGTGGGGAGGAAGAGAGGTGGTAATGATGTATGTGAAGGAAAGAAGTGATGTTTATGTGTGTGAGAGAGAGAGGGTGGTGATCGTGTGTGGAGAAGGAGGTTAGTGATGGTGTGTGTGAGGCAGAGGGATGGTGATTGTGTGTGGGGGAGAGGGGGTGGTGATGGTAAGAGGGGTGGTGATGTTTTTTTTTTGTTTCTTTTTTGCGTGAAAGGGTCACTGGCCAAGGGAAACAAAACCAAAGGTTCGTGATGGTGTATCTGGGGGAGAGGGGTGGTGATGGTGTGTGGGGAAGAGGGGTGGTGATGGTGTGTGGGGAAGAGGGGTGGTGATGGTGTGTGGGGAAGACGGGTGGTGATGGTGTGTGGGGAAGAAGGGTGGTGATGTTGTGTAGGGGAGAAAGTTAGTGATGGTGTGTGTGTGTGTGTGTGTGTGTGTGTGTGTGTGTGTGTGTGTGTGTGTGTGTGTGTGTGTGTGTGTGTGTGTGAGTATGTGTGTGTGTGGGGGGGAGAGGAGTGGTGATGGTGTGTGGGGGAGAGGGGTGGTGATACACGCCGCGACAAGGGTATGCAAATCAAGGTGTTCACAGTCTCCTCAAGTGTGAAGAGGATGAGCATTGAGAGAGTGTCCCCCCCTTGACGACTAATTAATGTTGCTTGAACCTGCTTATGTGTACAGGATGTTTGTTCCTGCCTGAAAGGAACGCTACACATAATGAAAGTCAGTTAGTAAATCGTATTCAGATCTTTGAATATAACTAAGAGGGCCTTTTTTTAACCAGTAAAACAATAAGAAGGGCTCTAGCTAAGGACAACAAAACTTGTAAGACCAAGTGAAGATGCCAGTCCATAAAGAAAATAATTATCATCTCTTTTTTTACTGACGACTGCAGGAGTACATTTCACAGCGCCTGCCTGTCGCCTGCGCCTCACCAGCTCATTGCCAAAGTTTGGCCTCGAGGCACAGCCGTTGTGTTTCATATTTGTGTTGATTCAATTACGAGCAAAGCTCGCCTGTCAGACGTGATCATAATTGCTAATGTTAAAGGTCGATAACTTCCACTTCACCTGCGGGGAGCGTTGACCTCTGAACAAATACTTGCCATTACCACGCGAGCTGTGGGACTTTTTTTTTTTTTTTTTTGCAGTTTACATAAGCCATCATTCAACAGATCGCTCTGTTGTTTTCGCTCAATAAGGTAAAAAGAGAAAAGGAAATAAGGGAAACATTTTTAACCACAGTGGCCTACATTCTATGTGTACGGGATGCTTCAAGTGAAGGTGAAGAGTTCACTCAGCATAATGCTGGTGCTCGTAAATGATACTGAAGGAAACGATATACAAGTCGTAAAGAAAATCTCAAAAGAAAAATAAAGTGGCATGTAGACTTTTAAACTATTCTAAAATAACCATCAAGATATTTCACAATTGGCAAACACTTTAAGATATGTACTCCCAGACGCTTCAGCGTCTTATCTCTACAACTCTTCACAGGCTCTTGTTGAAGTTATTGGAGTCTTCAAGAATTCTACTGATAGGTTTTACAAGGATTGCACACCCAAATAGGAAAAAAAAAATATCCATGAAAACCTGACATGATTTCTGTGGTTTTGAAAATAATGCTGAAGAAACTAAAGCCTTTAAGGATGTAACCGTAGGTCATTTGATAATTTAACTAAAGATGAAAGTTTCAGTATTTCTGTCAGATCTCCAAAGAAATTATTTCATTATCTTAATTTCTTGAAGTTATAGATTTTATTACAAACAACTATTTAACCAGCTTCAAATAGCATACGGAAACTGAGACCAGGTAATGATTATGTGGGCGTCATCGACAATTACATTTTTCCTACAGGAATTAAATGCCCCTGATGCAGACAAAAATCTAAATAAATATATTTATTTTTTAGAATATATATAAATTTTCGTTATTGTAGCTGATTATATATATATATATATATATATCAAACAAAACCCACGAGAGATTTGGTCATCACACACACACACACACACACACACACACACACACACTTTTCTCAGGTTCCATACCACAACAGGAACAATGAAATTCACCGAGGGATTTACGGCAGCGACGCGTGACAATATGGCGGCAAGGGAGCGGACACGGGCTAAAAGTGTAAACAGAATGCCGTCGCTGTGGTCTCGACAGGCGCAACTTGGAGTGAAAAATATATTTGCCTTTGTTGACTATGACGACAACATGAAAATTTTAATTGCCAACCAAATACCAAAGCCATGAAGAGAATGATATGCCGGAATATTTTTAGTCATAACAGCACGTGTGTTGAGCTTTAATAAATAACTCAGCCCCGTCCTGTGTGCATTTTTTTATGAACGACGAAAAAATAATACAAAACCCTATGAATCCTTTCAGATCACCTCCATTTTCATGTCTCTCTCTCTCTCTCTCTCTCTCTCTCTCTCTCTCTCTCTCTCTCTCTCTCTCTCTCTCTCTCTCTCTCTCTCTCTCTCTCTCTCTCTCTCTCTCTCTCTCTCTCTCTCTATATATATATATATATATATATATATATATATATATATATATATATATATATATATATATATATAACTACCTTGTCCAGTAAAACACTGCAGGAATCCCTTCTCTCCTCCAACTACATTAAATAAGCATGCGTGGTTACACCTGTACAGAGAATCATTGAGACTTAATCATCCTCTCGTTGGGAAATGATAACACAGTGCAACAATCCTGAAGCTTAACACTGTGTGTGACCTCAGACTGAAAGGCACTTTCGCTTTTTTTTATGTAAAATGTAAGTTTTTTTTTTTTTTTTTAGAGAGAGAGAGAGAGAAAGACACAGAGTCAACGTTCAGTATGTAACACTCAGTAAAAATAAACGTACCCCAGCCGTCCAACGCAATAGGTCATAGCTCCTAGTTAATTAATGAAGGGCAGGGGTTGGTATGTGGGACTGCCTGGTAATTGTGTTTCTGTTCTCCACGGCTATACGAGGACCTTCCCTGCTGTATACAAGAAACTCATTCCCCCAGTTAAAAGACTGCATACTCATGAATACAAGAGTGGGTTCTAAGTTAACTTAAAGTGGGCGAAACACTGCTCTATTTAGGGAAGAGTGGCCATCAGGTGAATTGCTTCTTTCTTGGCTAACAGGTGGTGCTACTATTATTTCATTCAACCCGTGGCTACCTATTAATTCTGGTGGTGGTCAATAGGTATGTTTTGTCTTCTTGCGACAGACAGGTGACAGGCGATGCTTTCAGTAATCAACGAGCGACACGATTTTTTTTTTCACAATATTTTTGTTTTCTACTGAAAATAGCACGATTCATTGCCTAGCTATGAGTGACATTATTCCTTCGCCAACACTGCACCATACGATCCCTTTGCTCAGGCGCCATGGTACTACGTACATATTTCTGAAGACTTCTCGCGTGTATCGTTGGCAACACTGACTTGTGCACAATATACCTTTTTTTTTCTTTTTCTGTGTGTATGTGTGTGTGTGTGTGTGTGTGTGTGTGTGTGTGTGTGTGTGTGTGTGTGTGTGTGTGTGTGTGTGTGTCTGTGGTAAGAGACGAAAATCCCGCTTTCCCACCAAGTCCCCAACAATGTAGGGAATAAGAACCGACAAAAATAGAAAACAGCCGCTTGACTCTTGATAAATTACTTTCTTTTCTTATATATGTCATTCTTATTATATGAGAGAGAGAGAGAGAGAGAGAGAGAGAGAGAGAGAGAGAGAGAGAGAGAGAGAGAGAGAGAAACCCTCACCTTCACTACCCTACGCCTCGTTTATATTATATAGCGTCATCCTGTCACGGTCAACCTCATGTGAACCAGGACGTTTCCACCTTTTTGTTCTTCCTTTGTGTTCCTGCATGTTTGGCTGTTCCCTTCGAGGTACTTTTCCCACCAGTCATTATTAACATCAAAGTAAAACAACTGGCGGTGTGGTCGTAGTAGATTTAAATTCCAGTAAAAATGCGCCGAGGAGAAGCGGGTATATAGGAAACGTGTGGTGAAATTGTTACTCTTGTTATGGTTGTTTTCCTTTTCTGATTCCTCTCTCTCTCTCTCTCTCTCTCTCTCTCTCTCTCTCTCTCTCTCTCTCTCTCTCTCTCTCTCTCTCTCTCTCTCTCTCTCTCTCTCTCAATTTTATGTACCCTCACCTTACCTGGAAAAAAGAAACAAAACACTAAGAGGACTATACATATCACGAACAGAGAGAGAGAGAGAGAGAGAGAGAGAGAGAGAGAGAGAGAGAGAGAGAGAGAGAGAGAGAGAGAGAGAGAGAGAGAGAGAGAGAGAGAGAGAGAGAGAGAGAGAGAGAGAGAGAGAGAGAGAGAGAGAGAGAGAGAGAGAGAGAGAGAGAGAGAGAGAGAGAGAGAGAGAGAGAGAGAGAGAGAGAGAGAGAGAGAGAGAGAGAGAGAGAGAGAGAGAGAGAGAGAGAGAGAGAGAGAGAGAGAGAGAGAGAGAGAGAGAGAGAGAGAGAGAGAGAGAGAGAGAGAGAGAGAGAGAGAGAGAGAGAGAGAGAGAGAGAGAGAGAGAGAGAGAGAGAGAGAGAGAGAGAGAGAGAGAGAGAGAGAGAGAGAGAGAGAGAGAGAGAGAGAGAGACAGAGGGAAAGAGAGAGACAGGGAAAGAGAGAGAGAATCTGTTTATATCTCAGTCAGTACATAAGAGTATGTAGGTCTATATTCACATGAATGTAAGCTAAGGTTAACAATTATAGCTTAAAATATTATGGGCCTGTAAAAATGTCATCATTAATGTGCCCTACGATGATGAAACAGATTGTGCAGAGAAATGAGGTGGCAAAAGCAGAGCCAGACACCACCAAGTCACTCCACCATGAAGATTCACTTCCCACTACGCATCTCATGTATGAACTTGCAGAGTAAGCCTGGTGGCTTCTTGCAGCTTCCCTTATTTCTTATGTTCTTATGTTCTAAGGGAGTATGTGACAGGCTCGCGGCAGAGATGATACTGTGATGCCCACCTAACACTTAAAAGAGTCCGTGCACTAGAAAATTTGATTCTATTACAACAAATAAGAGAGCTCTGTGCTTTCGCACAGAGAGCATCAAATCTCAGGCCTGGGTACACAGAGTGTAATGTCCACAGCAACACTGAAATACCTGTCTCAGCAAACACTTTCAAATGTGTACATGCAGTGGATGGGAAAATGAAAAACCAATCAAGAGAAAAATTAGAAGCAAGCAACCAGTAAAGCGAGAGGCAGAGTGGCTTAACTGCAGACGCCGTTTTATGAGAATGGAGTCATTTGCACTCTTGCTGACACGTCTTTTGCATTTATCAACCGAATTGTTGTGACACGCTATAAGACACTCTACAATCGTCACTTATATATATTCTTTTTAATAAAACGAAAAGAGCAATTAACAATATTTTTTTGACAAGCATAAAATGCAAATTTTCTTTGAGTATAATTATCAATTTTACGAGGATTGCATAAAAAGTAGTCATTCACAGAGCTAGATAAAATTCTTCCCTTACATGCATCGTGCCTAAGCAGTTGCAACTGGCTCATACAGATGTAAGGGGCATAAGCAGCTGCAAGAGGCCTAAGCAGCTGCAGGAGACCTAAGCAGCTGCAAGGGCCATAAGCAGCAGCAACTGACTCAAGTAGCAGCAAGGGGTCTAAGCAGCTGAAACTGGCTCGGACAGTTACAAGGGGCTTAAGGTACTGCAACTGGCTCAAGCAGCTGCAAGGGGCCTAAGTAGCCGCAATGAGCCTAAGCAGAAGCAACAAGCCTAAGAACTCGCTCAAGCACTTGCAAGGGTGTTCCTGTTGCTGGTGTGACAAATACCCGAGAAGGGGGCTAACCAGCTGAAACGAGCCTACCAACTGGTTCAAGAAGCTGCAAGGGCCTAACAGTTGGTTCAAGTAGCTGCAAGAGGCCTAAGCCGGTTCGTCATCTTGTAGATTATATGTATATGCTTTATTTTATTTATTGGCATTCACACCTCACTTAACGCACAAACGTATCATTTAACGCACAAGCGTAATAAAATACAATGTCTCTTCACTGTTAACTAACACAAAACGTGGATACAAAGCTTTACTGAGCGAACTGAATCGTGTTAGTATACCGACACTTCCTTACTCAACAGGTGTTTCTGCATATCACGGTCAGGAGAAAAAAGTACACACAACATTTCATAAAGACCCACCTTCAGCACGTACCAGTAATCATTACATTGCCGTTTCTTAAATAAATACGAGATCCCATCTGTATCAGTAGGTGGTTGTTCCTTCAGCTCAGACGAGGGACAGCTTCCTGTCTCTCCTTTCTTTCCCTCTACTCTCAGAAGAACACGGCTGTCAGAGGCGCCCAGGGAAGCAGCTGCCACCTGTTTGGCGGACCCGCCTCGCGCGTTAATGGCTCAGCGGCACCGCGCTGAGAGGAGCCAGTTTTTCTCCCTCAGACTACCGACATGAGGGTGACATTAACTTGGAAGTAATTTGCCTGAGCACCTGCTTCCTGCGTGCGTGGCTTGGCTACCATTTTATGCATACTTTCAGTGAAGTTGATTTTAGACAGTGCCTTTATCCTTTTTACGAAACCTCTGGCTCTGCTTATAGCTATCCATAGAAGCGTCACGTCTGCAAGGGGCAAATGGGGAGACCTTGAAGTCTTCACGTCAATAGGACAGCGTCTCTCATGTTATCCAGGGCCCGAATCTCACAGGAACCGGAATTCTCTGGTGAGGCGCCTCCATCACCTCTAACCTCACTCCGCTCCTCACGCCACCCCTCTCCCCGTCTGCCACCTCGAGAACACTCCAACACTGCGTAAAAACTGGTAATTCGTCTCAGTTCAGACAGGAGTGACGCCCTCTGACAGCTCCGTTCTTCCTCCATTCCTCTGCTCTCTCTCCCTTCCTCTACTTCCCTGCTCATTCATCACCCCTTTGCTCCTCCCTTCCACCACTTCTTATATTATTATTCTGTCCTTCCTTCTCCTCCCTTCTCTACTCCTCCTTTAGCCTTGCTCCTATCATTCACAAGGCAATAACGTTTTACGATTACTTTCCTTTCAACACTTTTTTTTTTGCTTCATTTCACAATGATGATAGCACCACTAATGTAAGAAAGTACCTCTGTTTTTTTCTTCTTCGAACTGTCCCTCCTCACAGTCTAGTCATGTTTGTTCCATTAACTACAAGTACTTTTTTTCTGGTGTCAAAATAATACCCTACTGCGTCTCGTAACTTTTCGCCAAGTGGCCCCACTCTCCTCCACCAGCTAAGTTTTTCCTCCTTGTCTTGCAGCAGAACTTGTCCTCTTTTCGCAAGGCTACTCACGCACTCCTCCAGAGACTGAATGGCGTGATGTTTCGAGGTATATACGCAGAGAGGATGAGGCACGCAAGCACGTAAACATGGAGGCCAGTTGTCCCAGAAACGTGCAGGAGTCGAGGAATCAAGCGTCACAGATTCCTTACGCCAGCTAACTTCACACGAGCATCCCCCCACACCCCCACCATATTCACACACATTGCTATATTCAGCTGTACGCTCAGGAATACACATGCATACATCCACAACCACACCCACACATACGCACACATACAGAGAGAGAGAGAGAGAGAGAGAGAGAGAGAGAGAGAGAGAGAGAGAGAGAGAGAGAGAGAGAGAGAGAGAGAGAGAGAGAGAGACCCACGTGCAGCAGCTCATACCCTCATATGGCAGATCAGGGAACACAGCTTAATGAGTCGGGGAGCTTCATCAGAGGGAGGCTGGATCAGGGAGGTCGTGGGGGCAAAGAGGGAGAAGCAAGGGTCGGAGGGGCAAAGGGGAAAGGCAAGGAGGTAGTCAGTGGGTGAACAGGTGACCAAAACCAGCTTATAACAGACGGGTAAGGCACAGAGCACAGCAACAGGTGTAGGTTAAGTTCAAGGTACATGGGTAAGCCAGTGGTTCTCAGTCTTTGTTGCCTTGTGGAGCACTAAAGGTACAACATCTTGGACTACGCCGCCGCGCCAGCCTTGCAGTCAGTGTAGTAAAGACCTGCGAAAAGGCACCGATTTAAGAATATACAAGTATCTGGGAAATTAGGCAGCGCACTTTGGTCACTATCGCAGCGCACAGTTTGCAAATCACTGGAATAAGGATATTTAGGTAAGATCGGACATGCAAGTTCAGAAAGGAATTCACGTAAAGTAGCAGCTGTGAGTGAGATATTTAATGTTGACCTTGGATGGATGTGTGTGTGTGTGTGTGTGTGTGTGTGTGTGTGTGTGTGTGTGTGTGTGTGTGTGTGTGAAGGCTTAAGAAAAAAACTACGCATATATTCCATCTCTCCTGCCACTCCAGCTCGTAGACAAGTAAAACAGGTGGCGGGGAACGTAAGGAAGGACTGGCACTCAGGCGATGGCGAAGATTAACAAAGGCAGGTAGGTAGACAGGTAGACAGGGAGAGAGAGAGGGAGAGAGAGAGAGAGAGAGAGAGAGAGAGAGAGAGAGAGAGAGAGAGAGAGAGAGAGAGAGAGAGAGAGAGAGAGAGAGAGAGAGAGAGAGAGAGAGAGGTATAGAAGGAGGTCGAGTGGATAGCTAGCAGATAGATTAGCAAATAGATAGTTAAGAAAGTAGTCAGCGTCATCGTTTTCAAAGGCGGGTTCAGGTTCCATATTTACACAAGTCAGTCTTTGTCACCTGATGGCGGAACACATCAAGGCGTGTTTTCTTACCTGAAGCTTGTCTAACAATTTTTTTGCTACATGTAATATTGTTCCTCTATCTGTATGCTATTACTTCTTCATCTTTGCACACTGATACTCTATCCCCTCTTTATCTTCTTACATTGATCCTCTACCTCTTTATCTTCGTACGCTGATTATCTCTCTTTACAATTGTACACTGAAGCTTTACATTCCTCCTTATCTTCGTACACTGATACTCTAACTTCCTCTTTTTCTTAAGTTCTTCTAGGTATATTTCTCCAACGAACATGTCAGACTGCCTTTCAAATAATTCCCGCCTTGATAAATTAGATTATTTCTTGATACTCTGGGTTGGGAGGAATCAGCATGGACAGAGCTTACTTGGATATTTTTTCTTTCCATCCTGAGCTTTTCCAGGTATATTTCACACATAAAAATGTTATCCACAAGCTTTCCCCACAAACAACAACCGCTTCAATACATTAGAATAGTTCATGACAGCTTGGGTTGGGAGGAAGCTTCATGGAAACTGATTTGCTTATTTACACAGAAACCTACATACAGTAGCATTTACTTCACAATATATAAAATCCTTAACCAAGCCACGCACTTCCAGTCTATCCACATCTCCAAAACTAACTCTGGGAGATAAACAAGTTAACAAATTAGCGAGTGAGGAGAATGAGGAGAGTGCGAGATGTAAAATTGAGCAGTCAAGTCAAGGAGATTAAAATGAGAATGAACAACGAGAGGCAAGGGGCGGAAGGAATAATAAATAAATACCTCAGCGACATTTAAGGCATGAGGGAGGGCAGGACCAGCTGACCTCCTGACTTCTGACCTTTCACTTCTCGCCTCCTCTTATGGGGAAGAGGGACGTAAAAAGTAAGAATGGTATATAAGATCAACGAGAGAGAGAGAGAGAGAGAGAGAGAGAGAGAGAGAGAGAGAGAGAGAGAGAGAGAGAGAGAGAGAGAGAGAGAGTGAGTGAGTGAGTGAGTGTGTGTGTGTGTGTGTGTGTGTGTGTGTGTGTGTGTGTGTGTGTGTGTGTGTGTGTGTGTGTGTGTGTGTGTGTGTGTCAGACAGGCAAACAGAGACGAAGAAGCGGAGACAAGGAGAAAGACGATAAAATATAGACCAAGAAACAGCCAGACAGACAATCAGAAAAATAAAGAAAGAAAGAAAGGAAGGAAAGAAGCAAAGGAACAGACAGACAAAGAAACGCTACACATCACTGAAAAAAAAGAAAAAATAAATAAATGAATACCTTCACAACACCTATAACAAATATATATCAAAACTCCTAGAAAACACACACACACACACACAAACACACACACACGTACAGCAGAGGAAAAGTTATCCCCAAGAATAGCACACTAGTAATAAAAAGATAAGTGAGCAAAGAGAACTACGTATGTAAGTCAAGGGGAGTAAAAATAAGTAAGACTGTCTGAGGAGAGGCGAAAGAAATGTTGTAGAAAACGAGAGCGAAAGAGTGACACGGGGAGAGAGAGAGAGAGAGAGAGAGAGAGAGAGAGAGAGAGAGAGAGAGAGAGAGAGAGAGAGAGAGAGAGAGAGAGAGAGAGATTAAGGAGCTGGGGAAAGTCGAGTGAACAGGGGTAAGCGTAAAAAGAAAGGGTGACTAAGTATTTTGAGAGAAAATCCGAGAGAAATAAAGGAAGGGGGAACGTAAGGATTGAGAGAGAGAGAGAGAGAGAGAGAGAGAGAGAGAGAGAGAGAGAGAGAGAGAGAGAGAGAGAGAGAATGCTCCCAATGAAGTTAATTTGTGAGCTACAATCAAATTAGAGAAGCAGAAAACAAAACACTGAAAAATAAAACCACGACTTCTTTAAAAATAACAGACCTTAAAAACAAAACACTGCATTATCATCTTATCATCATCATTATTTTCACAGTGTCTTCACGAACAACGATAATCAAATACGAAAATATTCAAAGAAATAAAAAAAAATATCACACACAAAAATACATAAAGAAATAAACTAATTACGAGAGTGTATCAATTATTTCTGGCCCACTTCGTCCCTTCCTCCTCCCACCTCTCTCTCTCTCTCTCTCTCTCTCTCTCTCTCTCTCTCTCTCTCTCTCTCTCTCTCTCTCTCTCTCTCTCTCTCTCTCTCTCTCAAACACACACACACGCACACACATACACTTACCCCTCTTCCTCTCCCTCTCTCCCTCTACCTTTCCCTCTTCCTCTCTCTCTCTCTCTCTCTCTCTCTCTCTCTCTCTCTCTCTCTCTCTCTCTCTCTCTCTCTCTCTCCCCCTCACCTCAGGTCATTTGTCGGTAGGACGGAGAAATAATAATAAGAGAACGTAATGAATAGGTAACGAGATGAGCTACGGCGAGGGAGAGACAAAAATAATGAAAGAAAGAGAAGTGAAAATAAAAGAATAAAGAATAACATATTGGAAGAAAAACTTGAAGCAGGAGGGTGAGGGAAAAGAGGAG
>NC_087167.1:15927500-15942500 GCF_035594125.1 Scylla paramamosain
AAAATACATTATTATCTAATTTCACTATTTAGAGTGAAATGCAACAAAACAATCAAGCATTATGAGTTTCCAGAGAACAAGTCGTCACGTGAGGCAGAGCTACAGAGATCTTGATTTCTACACCAAACAGTAAGGCCATCATAGCGTGACTTGTAATGATACTTGAACATCTGCCGCAGTCTGGTTTGCTTGCCCCTTATTTACAGACACACAGATGGTCAACATAGCGAGGTGACAGATGTGGGGGGAGGGTCTGCTTAGGCGAGGATCACGCGTTTGACCTCCAGCCTTTGTGCCGCTGCCGGTGAAGCGGATGGCGGTGACCCAATTCCGAAGGTCATCAAGACCTGGCTTCCGGGACACAACAACCAGCGCCATTGTTGGCGCCGACCTTTTGAATAGACTGCTGACGTTCCTCCATCGAGCGAATGAATCCTAGAGCAGTGTTAATAATAATGGACAATAAAAAAAAAAAAAAGGAGGGGGGGGAGACTTGAAGGGTGACGCGCACCTGAAGTAGGAAAATGGTGAAGGGAGAACGGACAAAAGACAGCTGGGGTAGGTCTGTATATACCTGGCCGTGTTTGCTGGTTCACCCATTATGAAGAGAATTTCATGGAACTTTGCCTACGTATGGATAATTTGATGCCATACATTATAATATCTTATAATTAAGTAGAATTTCTATATCTGTCCATATATATATATATATATATATATATATATATATATATATATATATATATATATATATATATATATATATATATATATATATATATATATATATATATATATATATATATATATATATATATATATATATATATATATATATATATATATGTTACAGTCAATACCTGAATCCAGACAATTTGTAAAGTGACTTATTTTTTCAGGCAATTTGTGAACTGCCTAACCTAACCTAACCTAACCTAACCTAACCTAACCTAACCTAACCTAACCTAACCTAACCTAACCTAACCTAACCAGGCAGTTCACAAATTGCCTGAAAAAATAAGTCACTTTACAAATTGTCTGGATTCAGGTATTGACTGTAACATATATATATATATATATATATATATATATATATATATATATATATATATATATATATATATATATATATATATATATATATATATATATATATATATATATATATATATATATATTTACATTTCCATATACCACCTTTCACATAGTCACCAGATACGCATCGATGCCATTCAGCAGAAGAAAGTCAAGGAACAAAGCGGTCAAGCCGAGGTGCGGTGAGTGTGGGATGCCGGTTTTTGTTTCATTAATGTATAATAAATTTATTCCTATCGCCGTGAGAATCAAATGTAGGGAACGCTTTAAGTCAGGTAAGTGTAATGTACATGTTAAGTTAGACCATTAAGTGAAGACTGACGCGGTAAAAGTAACTTATTAAACTATTATCACAATGAAACTCATATCTGTCTACGACAAAACAAGTTGCTCCCTTGAATGGCAAAATACGATCTGGTGGGACAGAGAAGTCTAAACGAAATAAGTGGCATCCAGTACCTCGGGAAGCCTTCGCTCAGACAACGAGGCAGTACTTCAGTGACAAAGAAGTGGCCTGTGGTCGTGAGGTCCTCGGTAATTATAGGGTGGTCACCCCGCAATGGACTACCTGAACCAAGGAGACGGAGAGCTATTTGCCAGGCTTCGGGCAGGACCAAGTGGGCGGAGAGAGGACATAATGGCCAGTAATAACCGACCAGCGTCTGGTCTGGAAACTGCTCGCCATTTGATCCGTGATATCTACGCGCAGTTAACAATGAAAACAAATGCATTTCCAAGCGTCAGATCTTTTTTTTTAACTGCCACCATGACATTGGTCTGTTTCATTGCAGGTATTAAAATCTGAAAAGATGAAAATGCATTTTCCATTTTCCATTCGTACAAAAGAAAGGATAACGCGCGACGAAATAAAAGAGGACAAAACACCAGACAGCTTTGGGTTTCCAGTGATCCAGCGAGCCAATTCTTATTGGAACTGAGAAACAATTTAATGGGATTGCGCACGGCGTGGGCGGTCCCTCTTGGAAATTCGGCAATGAGTGTTAAGTTCTGCAGTGCATGAAAGGTTGGTTTGATCCGGAACCAACTGACCTTCACGCACCGTGTGTGCATTGCAGCGACGCGGAGTTGCTAAGTAGACAATGTGTTAACACAGTATTGTACAAAGACCTACATTATACTCCTAGACTTCTCTGAATTCACTAAAAGCTAAGTGCATGCAAACAGCACATTAACAGTGAGGCGTGAAAATTGCAACTTGCCCATTCCATGCTAGGAAGGTAGAAAATATAATATACCGAGAAAAGACACGCATTTGAAGGCAAAATATTAGGTCATAGAGGACGAGTGCGATAGACGCTGGAGTAATCACTGATTCTGGCAACTGCAGACCCCGCCACTTGCCTCGACCAAAGGAAAAACGTTGAAAGATCATTTTAAAAAATTGTCAGTCAAAACTACGCCGCTGCTGCTGCTGATGATGATGATGATGATGTTCTTGTTGTTCTAGCTCTTATTGTTGTTACTGTTGATGGTGGTGCTGGTGGTGGTCTTTTGCTGCTCCTGCTGTACTAATTACATGTCATCAATACGTACTGGCATGACTTTAATGTCTATCACAATTTTTACTATTATCTTTATTTATTGCTATCAACAGCGTGGTAAACAGTAACGAATTATAATCATCATTGGTATTACCATCATTAATACTATCATTATTAGCATTATTGTTAACGTTATTTCCCAATCCAGAGGAGATTCAGTGGTGGTATATAAGAACATGAATTACGCACAAGCACACTCTTATTTCCATGCCCATTTGCTCCGACACTGATGGGTCTGTTGTGCTTTGAAACCGGGCGTGGCTATCAAGAGAGAGAGAGAGAGAGAGAGAAAGAGTGTGTGTGTGTGTGTGTGGGGGGGGGGGGGGGAGTGCCTCGCTACCACTACCAAGGCATATATTGGTTCCTGTTTCTTTGGCAGACAAGGGCGTGTGTTTACCAGGCTGCGAGAGGGCGAGAGGGGCGAGGTGCAAAAGGAAAGCGAAAAGGAGAAATGGCGAGCGGGAGAGATAAGGCGAGATAGATGGAGTAGTAGTTGATTGAAGCTGATGGAAACGAGTGCAGGAAGGAATTTATGGAGAGGGATTAGGCAGCAGAAAGAAATATCGGACGTAAAAAGGAACTAAGAACGTGATGGATTATAATGTGATTAAATAAATAAAAACAGGTGGAGGAAACATATAAAAGGCGAGAAAGAGATCAGGTACAGCCGGGTATACAGGAATAAGTATGTACAGCAAACCGAAGACAAGTAATGTACAGGAGTTAGAAAAAAAACGAGTAAATACGAGAAAACAACATATTATCAGATTAAGAAAATAAACGGAAAACATGAGCACTTGTTACCTTCCAAAGCAGCCAAGCTAAACACAGGATGAGTGACATGAAAACACCATTATTATAAGAAACTATGCTGCTGCTGCTACTGCTACTGGTGCTACTACTTCTGTTACTACTACTACTGCTGTTACTACCACTACTACTACTACTACTACTACTAATAATAATAATAATAATAATAATAGTAATAATAATAATGATAATGATAATGATAATTATAATAGTAATAATAATAATAATAATAATAATAATAATAATAATAATAATAATAATAATAATAATAATAATAATGCCATATTACTGTCCCTAGCCCGCCATAGAGAATAAGTAGTAGTAGTAGTAGTAGTAGTAGTAGTAGTAGTAGTAGTAGTAGTAGTAGTAGTAGTAGTAGTAGTAGAACATAAGAAAATAAGGGAAGGTGCAGCAAAAAGCCATCAGGCCTACACGCGGCAGTCCCTGTATGAAACATACCTACCTATTTCCATGTGTCATCCCCATCCATAAATCTGTCTAATCTTTTTCAAAGTCTTTAATGACTCAGCACTAACAGCCTGATCACTGAGTTCATTCCATTCATCTACCACTCTATTTGAGAACCAATTCCTTCCAATTTCTCTTTTAAATCTAAGCTTTTAAAGCTCGAACCCATTATTTATTGTTCTATCCTGATTACTGATCCTGAGAATTCTGCTTACGTCACCCTTTTTATATCCTATATACCATTTACAGAACTCCATCAGTACTCCTCTTCACCGACGCCTCTCTAATGAATGTCAATTTAAAATATTTAATCTCGTTTCGTAAGGAATACCTCTCATCTCCTGTATCCTTTTAGTCATTTTTCTTTGCTCTGATTCCAATAGAACTATATATTCTTTCTGTAATATGGAGACTAGATGAGGTCTGACCGGCGCTAAATATAATGTCGTAATATTGATAATAATAATAATAATAATAATAATTATTATTATTATTATTATTATTATTATTATTATTATTATTATTATCATTATCATTATCATTATTATCATTATCGTTATTATTAATAAATAGGTAAATAATAATAATAATAATAATAATAATAATAATAATATCATCACTATTAACAACAACAACAGCAATTCCTTCCTATGATTCCATCTGACCCTGAACGAACACCCTTAGCCGGGGAAGACATCAGCCGGCTGTGAGCACCCTGGGGAAGCACCATCACCACCACCACCACCACCACCAGCCAGACTCAGCAGCCGCCGCCACTTTTTGCTGCCAATACGTGACGGCCTGACCTTGGCGGCGGGAGGCGGGTGGTGGGCCTTAATCAGGGTTAAGTGGCTGGGAAAGCGTCTCTCATTGGACCAACACGCACCATGACCTCCCCTCAATCTGACCAGGGAAAAAACTAACTCCCAAGTTTTATTTCCTTCACCTGTCACGCCTCTCAGAATCACGAAGGCCTGTTTTCCTTCACGTTTGTTTCTGGTGTTGCCGTGCTTGTCATTCCACTCGCCGTGTTGGAGTGTTTAATAACCGAGTCTTGGGTATTGTGCAAGCCGTCAGCTACGAGGAGAAAGTGGGCGGTGAGGCGTGACGGTGACGGCTGCCAGTGGGAGGGCGTAAGAGGAAGCACAGAGAAGGGAGGGAAGGGAAGGGGTGAAAGGAACTGGCCGCGACATGACCCTCACAAATGACAGTGTGATATGAGGAAGACATATCGCGTGACTGTGTGTGTGTGTGTGTGTGTGTGTTTCAGATGTATATATGGAGCAGATACTGAAAATTATCTGTTTCATAATTAGAAACTAAATAATAAGGAAAGCAGACATGAATTCATTACATGAATATACTAAAGTTCATTCTTAGATGAAGAACATAGTTTTAAGCCATTTACACATTCATGTTATTCATTTCTCCTTTCCTTATCATTAATTCTGAGGACACCCACCAGTCAAAACATGGCAAAATATGAGAAAAAAATTCCAGTATATTTGCAAGCCAATGGTAACGCTTTGCTCAATAATCGGTGCTCCTTCCGCCTTTGCAGTTTGCCTTCCTCCCGCCTCAGGGACAGCTGGAGCAGGATGGAACAGCATTGCACCACTAACTTTCTCGCTTCATCTTTCATATACTCGTGGTCAGAAGTTGGGTAACCTGCACTTCCTCTGAATGTGCCTTCCCTCAATCCTAAGTCTGCTGTGAATTTCCTTATGAAACCTGACAACTGGTAGGTTCCTCATAGCTCTATAGGGACTTACCCCCTTTTTATATGTAAGAGGAGTATTGCTACAAAAAAAATATATATATATATATATATATATATATATATATATATATATATATATATATATATATATATATATATATATATATATATATATATATATATATATATATATATATATATAATAGAAATTAAAAATTAAAAAATGTCCACTATGGTGCCACTAAGGTGCCAGTCCCTAAACGAAAGGGCCAAATGAATTACATAAAAAAAATGAGGAACTGTGGTCGTTCTCAGGTAACACTCAGAAAATTCTAAAATGTTTTCATGGACACAGAAAAGAGAGAGTAAGGAGTTAATCTCGTCTTTTCTGGGCTATAGCATTATTTATTATTGCGCAAGAATGAATGAGAGTCTAAATGGTTGTAGATGATCATGGAAAAAAAAAATCCTTCTACAGTTAAAGAGAGAGATCACTAAACACAATGGAGGTGCGTGCGTTTTGACTCTACTCGTGACCACAATATAAAAACAAGAATAACAAATACCTGCCTGCAGGAAGCAAAAACGCAGCTTTCTTTGATTATAAATCCTACAAGTGGGATTAAGAGTAAAAACATAGATACAGTTATAAAATGTTTGGCTTTATCCTTCCCTCAATTCCTTTCTTCTCAGTCCCTCGTGTCCCATGCATTTTTCAATATTGCAGGTCGGTTACTCCACAGTTCCGGCTATTTTTCAGTTCAATATCTCCCGCGTGATTCCGTGAAAAGAAAATATCTATACTAATATTTCGGGGAACGTTATAGACATCCATTAGAAAAGATTAGCGCGCGTGAAGCTTTACACTAATCTAGTGATAAGCCTAAAAATTCATTTGTCATGAATTAATTACAGGATGTTTTTCACACCGCTGCCGTCGTTCAGTGTTGTCAAATCCTGTCAGGCTTCTACGCTTGCCTACATCGCCGTCATGATCAGAACGAGTACAATGGTGTCATGATTATGTATAAATATGCGGTGGTGGTAGTAGTAGTAGTAGTAGTAGTAGTAGTAGTAGTAGTAGTGATAGCAATAGAAGACAACGATGGCGACGACAATAACTATGATAACAAAGACAACGACAATGACAACAACGCTACCAAAAACACCAACGAAAACAATCATTACCACTACTACTACAACTATTCCTCCTATTGCTCCTGATGCCACGAGACCGTGTAGAAATGCAAAATACTCAACCCCTCCCATCAAGAGAGAGAGAGAGAGAGAGAGAGAGAGAGAGAGAGAGAGAGAGAGAGAGAGAGAGAGAGAGAGAGAGAGAGAGAGAGAGAGAGAGAGAGAGAGAGAGAGAGAGAAGGGGGGGGGGGGTTCTGCATCGTAATGGCTTCGTCTTTTCTCACCAGCTCCGTTAAGTTGGCATGAAGTACACAATACAAGCAACATCAGTCCTCGTGTTTTCTTACATTCAAACATACACGCACTCACACACTCCTTGGCTCATGTATATTCCTGCAAACACACGCACACACACACAATAGTCGTTCTCTTTCATATGTATACATTTAAATATTCACTACATCAGGCATTCATTCACTCACTACCAAACTCCTTTAGATTCTCTCTCTCTCTCTCTCTCATACCCTATTTTCCTTCCACTCTGTCTCCCTTACACACACGAACGGAAGCACACACACACACACACACACACACACACACACACACACACACACACACACACACACCATTTCATTCCTGGAAAGAGAGGGAGAGAGAGAGGGAGAGAGAGAGAGAGGGAAAGAGAGAGAGAGGGAAAGAGAGAGAGAGAGAGAGAGAGAGAGAGAGAGAGAGAGAGAGAGAGAGAGAGAGAGAGAGAGAGAGAGAGAGAGAGAGAGAGAGAGAGAGAGAGCCATACCGTACAACACGCTTCAATTACGTCCCACAATGCGCTTTAATAGCACTATTTACAGCGCTACCTGGACCACATACACAACACACACACACACACACACACACACACAGAGGACCAGAATCACACTACATCAACCAATCACGATGTCACCAACAGCACATTCTACTGAACATTTTGCGGTCAACCTTACTTACTGTCACTATAACGGGAGGACCTGAAAGGGGGATGATCACGGGGATGTGTGGTGTGAATGGGTGGGAATCTGTGTGTGTGAGTGACGACGACGACGACGACGACGACGGAGGAGGAGGAGGAGGAGGAGGAAGAGGAGAAGAGGGGGAGGAGGAATACAAAGGAATAGAAAAGAAAATCAAACAGCAACAGACCATAAGATCTTTCCAAGGCAGTAAGGTAACTACTTCTAACTAACTACATGGCAGGGAGACAGGATAGCATAGCAGAAGGCTCCTCACTACCCACCACTCCCTCCAGCTTGCGCTGGCATGGAAATAGTTGGGAAAAGTACCATGCAGTATGGAAAAACTAACATGGAATTTTCATAAGAATGAAAGGAAGTTCTGCTTTTCACCCTACAGTGAACTCTATACGCCTAACTGAAAATGAACACATTAATAATAAAATCGGTGTCTGTAAAATAAGAGTTATTTTGGTAAATGCAGGTGTTATAGTTTTGTGTGTTATTATTCGGACAAAGACAAAGATTGTTAGGAATTAGCTTTTAAGAATTTGTCTATTCTATTTTTGAATGATTCAATAGAATTTCTGTTTACGATTTCTGAAGTTTATTGGAGATATTCGCTGTGCTTTAAAGAAATAATGCTTCTCCTCGAGGGATTTAAAACGTATGGGCGTAATCTTGAATCCATTGTTTCTTGTCATGTTTGAATGATCAATGATCGAATATTTATCAGCGTCAAGGTTGCTATTCCTTTTAAAAAATTTCAAACTTTCAATTAGGTTTCCTCTTATCTTGCGCTTCGTTAAACTAAATGGGTTTACTTCTTCCAGTCATTCTTCATACGGCTTTTTACACAATCTTGGAACCATTTTAGTGATTCTTCGCTCTATCTTTTCTAGTTTATAGATTTTTTTTTTTTTTTTTTTTATAATATGGTGGCCAGAACTGCACATAAGAATATAAGAACAT
The DNA here is from genome assembly GCF_035594125.1 of Scylla paramamosain. Lineage (NCBI taxonomy): Eukaryota > Metazoa > Arthropoda > Malacostraca > Decapoda > Portunidae > Scylla > Scylla paramamosain. The sequence goes on from NC_087167.1 coordinate 15,936,254, forward strand.
AAGAATTGAGGGAAGTTGCAAGAAACGACCAGGCTTACACGTGGCAGTCCCTGTATGAAATATACCTACCTATTTCCACCTATCATCCCCATCCATAAACCCGTCTAATCTTCTCTTAAAGCTCCCTAAAGTCTTAGCACTAACAACATGACTATCGAGTCCGTTCCACTCATCTACCACTCTGTTTGGGAACCAATTTCTTCCTATCTCCTTCCTAAACCTAAATTTTTCAAGCTTGAACCCGTTACTTCTTGTTCTATCCTATTTGCTGATGCTAAGAATTTTGTTTACACCCCCCTTGTTATAATCCCTATACCACTTAAAGACTTCTATCAGGTCCCCTCTTAACCTACCTTTCTCTAAAAAATGTAAATTTAACAGCTTCAATCTCGTCCCGTAAGGAATACTCCTCATCCCCTGTATCCTTTTAGTCATTTTCCTCTGTACTGATTCAAATAGACCTATATCTTTCCTGTAATGTGGGGACTAGAACTGCACAATGTAGTCTAGATGAGGTCTGACCAGCGCTAAATATAACTTTAATATTACTTCGGGCCTTCTACTTTTAATATTCCTTAAAATTTATCCTAATACCCTATTTGCCCTGTTTCTGGCCTCTATGCATTGCTTACCTAGACGGAGTTCAGAGCAAACTATAACTCCTAAATCTTTCTCGTACCCTGTACCTACCAGTTTCGTTGTTTATTGTGTACCTACTGTGTGGGTTTCCTCGACCTACGCTAAACACTTTGCATTTGTTGATGCTAAACTGCATTTGCCATCTGTCCGTGCACACAGTATTCCACATCTCGAGGGCGCACCAGTGAGTTATATGAGGCAAGTATAATTTTTTTCCTATTTAAATTCAAAGGTTCTTCCAATAAATCCTACTGATTTATTTGCTGTCTTTACTGTTTTTGTGCAATGCTGGCTCGGCTTTAGATTTTTTATTACAACTCCAAGATTTTCTTTCTTTTTCAGCGCTTGACACTGGCACACTATTTATGACATATCTCGCTTGAACATTGTTGTCACCTATATACAGGACTTTACACTTTTCTATATTAAATCTTATCTACCATTTTTCTGCCCAGCTTGTTAGTTGAAGTCACACTGTAGTTCCTGCCATTGTAACGTTGACGTTACTTGTTATTTTGGTGTCGTCTACGAATTTACTTATTTTGCAACTGATTCTTTCATCAATATCATTATTGTATATTATAAAAAGTACTGTCCCTAATACAGCGCCTTGAGGAACGCCGCTATTTACATTATGCCAATCTGACTCTTTTCCGTTTATTACGACACGTTATTTTCTGCCAGAGAGCCAGTTCTCCAGCCATTTCAGGGTGTTTCCGGCTATGCCGTGGGCTTTTATTTTACTGATGAGTCTCTTATGGGGAACAGTGTCGAAACCTTCCTGGAAATCAAGGTAACTAATATCAACTGCTTTTGTCACGTCATACGTGTTAAATGCTTCATAAGAGAAGTCTAGTAAGTTTGTCAAGCAGGAACATTTACTTCTGAAACCGCGTTGTGAATTTTTCATGATTTTATTTTCTTCTAAGTAACTAACAATCTTATCTCTTATTATTGTTTCCGTCAGCTTGCACACTACTGATCGGCCTGTAATTGGCTGGGAGTGAGGCGGAGGAGAAGGAAGAGAAAGAAAAAGACTAAGCAAATGAAAAAGACAAAGAAAAAGAAAATAAAGAAAGAGGAGGAAGACGAAAACGAAAAACGAAATACAAGGAGCAAAGAGACGAAAAGCAAGGAGACAAGCCACAAGAGCAGAAAAAAAAGAACGTAAAATAAGGAAGAAGAGGAGGTCAGACAGATAGACAGCCAAGCAGGCAGGCAGGCAGGAGGGCACAGGGATCAAGAGGAGCAGGAGGTCTCTGTCCCGGCGTGACCCCCTGACCTACGTACAAACACCGCCATTGTCGTAGCTTGTCGCGAAAGGCCACATTGGGTACGCAATTCAGCGAGAACCAATAAGCGCGCCACACACACACACACACACACACACACACACACACACAGGGCACGGAAAAGCAAGGAGGAAATTCAGGATTCAAGTTACTTTTTCAGTTACGTGTCCACCATTAACCTATGACTGTTGATTAAGCGCCAGGTGAACGAGTTGCCTTGGCTCACCTTGAGGAATTTTCGTGGGTCTGGTCGCCATAACAACAACTGTAGCAGCAAAAGGGACGACTACTACGGTGACGAAGATGACAATAAAGAAGAGAGAAAAAAAATAGTGATTTTACTTATTTCTGCTGAAGTCATGAGTTAATCTATCCTTCCTTATCCACTGTCGTTCGTAAGTGTTTTCTCTATTCTGTTATTCGTCTTCCCGTTTTCCTTCCTCCTCCATCTCTTTCTCTTTTCTCCCAGGTCTTCACAATGGTGGAGGAGGAACGTGGTGATGGTGGTAGGTACTGATAATGGTAGGTGGTGGTGGTGTTGGTGTTAGTGTTGGTAGCGGCTGGAGGAGAGATCCTATAGATTGTTGGTAAGTGTGACCAGGTCCCGTTTCTTGCAAATAAAAGTGTAGTGCAGCATGACCACCGCGCCGCCCATTAGTGCAGCTCTGTGTCACCTCGCCACAGAAGAACGTGGAGCTCCTCTCTCGCCGCCCCGCTGCACGTGCCGCTCTTTGCACTCTGGATTAAGGAAGTCAGCAGGGAAACTTGTATCGGCGCACAACAGGTGAAACAAATCCTAACGCGGTAAAAAAAATAAGGGTGATGGATGGAAATAGGTGGGCATGTTTTACACGGGGATTGCGACGTGTAGGCTTGATGGCTTCTTGCAGCTTCCCTTGTTTTCTTATGTTCTTTTAAGTATATTTAGGTTATGCTCACTTTTAACCATACATAGAAGTAATTTTTATAATTATCATTGCAAGTCCGCTTACATTCAATGTCCACTGTAATGAAAACTCTGAATGATGATTAACATAAGGCAAAGCTAAGAAAATTCTGAAAATCACAGTAATCTAAGGAATAAATCATAAAAGAAAAAACAAACAAAAGCATGCTTTCTTGAGGCAGCACAGCAAAGCGCATCGCTTACAGGTCTATTTTTTTTAAAGTGCAAAAACAATGTTATGTTCCACTTCCCTCTACGCAAGTCATTTTTGACGCGATTTTTTTTTTTTTTTTTTCTCATCAGGGGAAGTACTGGTAACGAGTTACTAAAACTATCCTCAAACAAAGGTAGGACTCGATGAGGTTTGGGTATCATGAAAAATATACATCTTCGTTAATACTTTACAAGACACGTACTCTGTGTGTATGTCAGAAATATTTCAGATAAAACACTGACAAAAAGTGCGATATATTCCTAAGTTTATTACAAGTAAACAACCGAGTACTACACTGGTATAAACCACGTACTCTGTACACACACTAGAACGGACTCTTTCACTGCTACACATTTTATTAACTCTTATAATAAATTCAACAAGTTATTCAATTTAACGGATATTATAAAACCATCACAACCACCACCACCACAACCACCACCACCACTACCACTACCACCACCACCACCACCCTCACTCAGTGCAGGGACACCCTCGGCCTAACAGTACCGGCAGGAGGAGGCCGTGATGGACACAAGGACCAATTGGGATCAAAACAAGTGACATTCCCTTCCATCAAAACCGGAAGCCCGTCGCGTCTCCAACATGACAGGTGGGCTGGGGGGACGGGGACGAGGAGGGAGAGGGGGAGGAGGGGGAGGGGAAGGGAGGGACAGATGCGGAGGAGGAAGAAAGGAAGGGTTGTCAGGGAGGTAAGTAAAGGGTGAGTGGCATATTTACAGCTGCACCTTCATGGTATTGGTGGATCAGCTACTCGTACTTCATCCCTCCTCCTCCCCTCCTCCTCCTCCTCCTCCCTCCTCCTCCTCCTCCTCCTGTTGTCTTTCTTTTTTTTTTTTTTGTCCCTCCTCGTCTTCCATTTCCTCTTCTTGTCTTTTTCTGTGTGTCCCTCTTTCTTCTCTCCACCATCCTCCTCCTGCCTTTATTCGTGGTCCCTCCTGGCTTTCTTCCTCTTTCCTTCTCTTCTTGTTTTTATTTTCTTTATGTCTTTCCTCATCTTAGATTTCCTTCCCCTGTGTTTCTTTCTGTCCTTCTTCCTTCTCTTTCTCCTTTTGTTGTATTTCTTTTTTGTCCTTCCTCGTCTTCCATTTCTTCCTCCTGTGACCCTGCTCCTCCTCCTGCTCTTCTTCTCATTCTTTGTGTTTCTCTTCCTTCTCCTCCTCTTCCCTCTCTTTCCCTTTTTCTTTTCCTTTATTTGCCTCTCTTTCTGTCTCTTCTCGCCTCCCCTTGTCATTTTTTCTGTTCCTCTTCCTTTTCAATTTCCTCCTCTTGTCTTTCTTTATGTACCTCTTCCATCTCCTTCTCTTTGTCCTTTTTGTTGTCTCCCGTCCTCTTCCTCCATCTCCTCTTGTCCCCCCTCCTCTTCACTACTCCTCTTCCTCCTCCTCATCCTCAACCTCCTGTTCGTCAGTCTTTTTTTATATATTTCCCATCCCTCCTTTATTCTTTTCTTTACCTTTTCCTTATTTTCCTGTCTTCCTTATTTTCTTTCCCTCTCCTTACGTCAGTTTTTTTTCCCCTCCTTTTCTTTTCTTTTCTATTCTTTGTCTTTTTTTTCCTTTATCTCCTCTTCAATTTCTTCACTTCCATCATTTCTTCAGATTCTCCTTTACCTCTACCTCCTCTTCCTTCTCCTCATTTTTTCCTTCTATCATTCCTTTCCCCTCCATCACCTCTGCCTCCATCCCGCAGAACGAGTGAACACAAGACTCAAAGCTCAAATATTTCATCACGGACACCACGATAATAACGATAATGGGTCTGACCGTGCTCCGATATTTAGTGGCGGTGGTGGTGGTGGTGGCGGCGACCAGAGCTTTTGACAGGAGGGTTTACAGTATAGTGGAAGGTGGTAGTGTGGTGGTGATGGTGTTGGTGGATCTGTTATAAGGAGTGATAGTGGTTAGGTTAGTAGTAATGGTGGTGGATGAGACGGTGGATCTGTTATAAGGAGTGATAGTGATTAGGTTAGTAGTAATGGTGGTGGATGAGACGGTGGTGATGGTGTTGGTGGTGGTAATGGTGGTTAAGGCGATGATGGTGGTCACGTGGTAGAAGAAGCAGCTGTGGTGGTACTGGTGGTGCTAGTGGTGGTGGTGGTGGTGGTGGTGGTGGAGAGCGAAAAGTCATCTGGTGCAGGAGGAGATCCGGTTAAGATTCGGCGTTTCTGTCGCTCCCCGCCTCGTTAAATCACGGATAAACCAAAGGGCCGGGATGAGAGAGAGAGAGAGAGAGAGAGAGAGAGAGAGAGAGAGAGAGAGAGAGAGAGAGAAACTGCCACATTATGAAGAGGCTGCCGAGAGGAAAAAGAGAGAAGATCCAGGCTACGTGAATGGTGAGGAAATAAAGTGAGGGATAAGAAGGAGAGGGAGAGAGAGGAGAAAGAGAGGGATGAAAGTTAATTAAGACACTGCAGTGATAAGATAAGTGAAGGAATACGCGACTGGAAGACGAGTACCGTTGAAAATAATGGTGGTGATGATGATTATGATTATGATGATGATGATGATGATGATGATGATGATGATGATGACAGCAACGACGAAAAGAAAATTAATTAATATTTTGCAATGAAAAGATAGGTGAAGCAATAACAGGGTGAAAGACGAGTACTTTGAGAAAAATAAAGGTAAAAATAAAATAAAAATAATAATCATAATAATAATAATAATAATAATAATAATAATAATAATAATAATAATAATGCTGGAAAAAGTCAATTAAGATGATAAAAAAGATAACATTACAGAGCATTAGATGACATTAGAGAAGGAATATGTGAGTGAAAGACAAGCTGAAGAAAATGAAGGGGACGATAATGATAACGATAACGCAGTAACAAACGACAGCCACAGGAAATAGGAGCAAGGAATCGAAAATAAATGAAAATGAAGAAGAAAAGGACAAATTTATCTGATATCATCAACCCATAAATAGTGAGAGAGGAGGAAAACGAGTTTATGAATGAAATATATGACGTAATAAATAGAATCAAGAAAGAGAGAGAGAGAGAGAGAGAGAGAGAGAGAGAGAGAGAGAGAGAGAGAGAGAGAGAGAGAGAGAGACGAGAGAGAGAGAGAGAGAGAAAAAGGAGGTATATTGCATAGGGTAGGATAAGAATGGGTAGAGTAAATA
>NC_087167.1:15947500-15975000 GCF_035594125.1 Scylla paramamosain
TTGAATTAAGAGAGCAATTTGCGCGTCAATCTTAGTTTTTGTCAACAGCCTTTTTTTTTTTCGCATTGCTGAATAATGATATTATGTTGTACCTGTAACTTAATTATATGTATGTATGGAATTATTATGAAGACCAGCCATTTCAGCTACACTTAGGGAGAACCATATTTTTGGTATTGTTAGGTAAGGCTATCTTACTGACAGTTTAATTAGGTACTACATAAAAAGAAAAAAAATAATAAAAAAAAAAGAAAAAAAAAAGACTACGGTACTCAGTAAGCGGTAATCACAGAAAATATGTTTGGAACAAGACGACATGGGAACTCCTGCCCATGCCAGTCCTGCGCTTCCTCAGTGAGTCTGTTCAGAAGTTGTATTTTACTGATAACTTTTAATAGAGATATTACATATAGAGATGGATTCACTTTTAGATCTCGAGTTTCTTTCAACGAGGTTTAACAAACATGCAACGCTGGAAACCATTAGCGTTATTCCTGAAATGAGCGTCTTCCCTGTGAAACCCTGTGACAGATAGATATATTAAGCACTTTTAGTTACATAAATAGTATGAAAATATTAACTATCTTACCTACCGTAACCCACCTCAGTCCAAATTTGTGAAACATATTTTTACGTGATCCAATATAAGTTCTATAATTTCTATATTTCCATAATTTAATGAAACGTAATTTTTTTCTCTCGTTCTTTTACATTTATTGAAGTTAAATTTTCATCGTGACGATAAACAACGATTTGATTTATTCCTTTTTTTTCGTCTCATATTATCAAATTCATCTCATTTCCGAAGTTAAAATATGTTTTTCCCTTAGCTTGTAAAAATGTGCATGAAATCACACGCCACTGATACCCAGCGCGTCCCGAGGCTCCGTCATTTGGGGAAGAAAAACAAGGAGTCAGATGGACGTGGATTCCTCGCCAGGATGTATCACTCAAAACAAATTAATCAGAAAACTTCTTTCCCACTTACGCTTCCTGGGTTGCAATATTGCTCTCTCTCTCTCTCTCTCTCTCTCTCTCTCTCTCTCTCTCTCTCTCTCTCTCTCTCTCTCTCTCTCTCTCTCTGGTCTGATTTCTTTTTTTATTATTTTTGTGGTGTCAAAGAAAAGTTAGGCAATTTTAGCTTTAAGAATTTTCTTTTACATCTTATTACTTCATAATTTGCTCTCTCTCTCTCTCTCTCTCTCTCTCTCTCTCTCTCTCTCTCTCTCTCTCTCTCTCTCTCTCTCTCTCTCTCTCTCTCCCCATGGTATGTGAACGAGAATTAGAAATAGTTGGGGCAGGAGAAAATCGAAAAATAAGAGAAAGGAGAGAAAGTGGAGATGAAGAACGACAGGGAGATAAAATAGAAGACAGAGATGGCAGACGAAAGGAGAGGAAGAGGCGGCAGCGGCGGTGGCGGCGGAGCAAGATGGGTGGAGGCAGTTAAGTATTAGGTGATGATCTGGGAAGGAGGAAGAGGGAAGGGTGGCATCCATAAGGTACAGATGTAGGCAGGTGGAAGGGAGGGTGAGGGGAAGGTGAAGGTCAGATGGGCTGGAGAAGGGCATAAGTAAGGCATGAAAGAAGAGAGGGAGGAGGAAGAGGAAGAGGAGGAGAAGAAATAGGTGTGGGAAGTTGAAAGTAAGTGTTAAATATGCGAGTTTGTGGCGTGGAGGTGGATGATGGGAGGATGAGGAAGGAAGGTGCGGTAGTGGAATGGTGAAAAAGGTAACCAGATGAGGGAGGGAAGGCAGGAAGGGAGGGAGGGAGGAAAGGAATGGAAGGAAGGAGAGAGGGAGGGAGGGAAGGAATGGAAGGAGGGAGGGAGGGAGGGAAGGAATGGAAGGAGAAATGACAGGGGATGGTTGGAAATATATGTGAATTATAGGGGGCAAGAAATGAAACACCACCACCTGCCTATACCCTGAGGAGGAGGAGGAGGAGGAGGAGGAGGAGGAGAAGTGGAGGTAAGTGGCAGAGTATGGGTGAAAGAAAAAAGAAAAGAGAAGCAAAAAGTAGAAATAACAGAACAAAGATCCCCAAGAGAAGAAAACACAACTAATATTAGATAAAATAACCAGGAAAACATGTATATATAGACCACTGGGAGATCAAAACAAGAGGAGGAACAATATTAATAAACTGGGGGCATTACGCAACAGCTGAGGTAAACACAAATGAGACGGGCGGGGCGTGTAGTGGCAAGGTCCGGGAGTCGCAAGTGGATATGTTTACATGAACACATCTGCATGTGTCTGTGTGCCTGGATGGACGATGAAACCGCTTACCTCAACCAGATACCCTGCCTGCCTCACTAAATAAACTTCTCAGTGACATTTACCTCTATTTCCTCGGTATGGGCTGGACTGGCTTGGGGCCAAGGGAGCTGGAGACTCTTTAAGCTTCCTTGAATGGAACTGAGCTTATCCAGGCGTGGAAGAACAGTAACTTGAGTGATGTCCGGAGATAAAGAGTTGTAGTTTCACGTAACCAGACTCCTTAGAAAGCTATTCCCGTGATGCTTTCTGTCGCCATGTAGCCTCTATCGCTTTGTTTTGTTACAATTCTAACTGCAGGCCACGTAACGCTCGCTACTTTCAGTTGAACTCAAGCACAGCGACCGAATGTCTTAGAAAGCTACTCCCATGAGACTTTGTCATCACGTAGTCACAATCGGTTAGTTTCGTCACCATTCTAACATTCTAACGTAACACTCGCTACCTTCAGCTGAATTCAAGCACAGCGGAACCCAATGCTTTAGAAAGCTATTACCGTGAAACTTTGTCGTCACGTAGTCACCACCGGTTCGTTTCGTCACCACACTAACAGCAGTCTTCACGTGGCACCCGCCACTTCCCGCCAAACTCGAGCACCATGTAGTTCCTTCCCACGAGACTCACCGTCACGTCACTGGACTCCGCGGACCCACGCCTCGTGCAGGTCGGCGAGGCTCGGGGTGGTTCGAGCGCTCGTGCACTCAGTGGTTCATGTTTCAAGTCTCACTTCACCTATTCGTCAAGATCACGTGAACCCTCTCGACGGGTATTGGTTCTCCGCGAAATTGACAAACGGTAGCCAGCTCGGTTCATTTTCCTTTAAAGGGTAAGTGTGTTTGCTCATGTGTGGTAAATTTTACATATAATCTATTGTAAATCTATGAAAAGAATACGTATGACTATTCCATAAAATAATTCCCGCCTGAACAATAGAATATGTTTAGTATCATTAACGTTAACAAGCCATCTAAATGCAAAATACTTTCATTTCGATTTTTTTTTTTTTTTTTTAGTGTTTAAGTGGTAAATTTGACGTATGATATATTGCGAATATATAAAAGAATATATTCATCTGTTACGAAAAATGGATCCTGACATAACAGTAAAGCTCATTTGGCATCACTAAGTTAACAAGTCATCTAAGTGTGAAATGTTTTACTTCGATGCTTCACTGTTCCGTAATCTCATCCAAAGGTCCGTGGAGTCTCCGAGGAACAGCTTGACAACTCCGCCTGGCTCACAAATTTTAACGTCGCGTCCCGGTACCAATGTAAAATTAAACAAGTCGTCACCAGGCTTGGGTTCACGTATAAACCAAGAGATGGACAGCTGCGTAGGGACAGTGGAGAGGACGAAGTGAGAGAGAGAGAGAGAGAGAAATAACACTATATTTTTTTCTAGTTTTTCTTCCTCTTTGCCCCTGATCTATAATTTTATCGAATGTTAATCATCGAAAAAGAGGGAGTTATTGACACTAATCATGGGTAGTAATTCTTCCAGTGTGCTTTCGTGTAAACTTATAGTGTCACTGTCAGTTTTAATCAATAAACCACGGAAGCATTTACGTTACAAACTATAGATATCTCGGCACACACCGTCAGTTTCAATAGAACCTGCTTCAAGCTACACACACACACGCACACACAGAGGAACACATACACACTCTCTCTCTCTCTCTCTCTCTCTCTCTTCCTTCCCCTCACCATGTTCCTCAGCTCCCAGTGGATCGTCTCGTGACTTAAATATGAACTAGAGTCATGTGCCTCGAACTATAGATCCACAGCACCGATTTCATGTCCCAGTCGCCTGGTAGTGAGACGCACCCTCAAACCTTCCCTCCCAGGCCGACAGACCAATAGAGCTGCCTCAGAAATCCTGCAAGCGTTTGGGCGGGAGACTCTATACGAAAGTTACACATACATTACTAGAAATGTGACATGAAAAATATAATAACCTTCTAAAGGCGCATCTCATACCTGGCCGACTATTTTTCATGCAAGAGGGGCTGTGGTAGAGGACAACGAAAGGGCTGAAAAAAAAGACCCACTGAAAATAGGTACACTGAAAAAAGGCCTACTAGATGAAAATAATAGGTAGGCATGTTATATACAAGCATTGCCACATGTAGGTCTTATTGCTTAATGTAGCTTCCCTTACTGTCTTGCCTACTTAAGTCTTTCATGCTTCGATCAAGGATGACTGACAGCGGAGAACAGACAAGAAATGAAAGTGAAAGGAGGTGAAAAGAAAAGGAAAGAGAGTGAATATGACAATTGTTGAAGGCAAAGAAGCGGGAATGGCAGAGAGGAAACGCGAAAGTGACGGAGAGTCTGGTGATGTGATGTGATTTGAGATGAAAGGGAATGTAAAAATGATAGCACTAGCAGACTGAAGCCTGAGAGTGGCAAGGTGCATTCAAGGTAGGAATCACACTGGGTGCTGACGTAGAGGAGCTAAAGATCATTAAACTTGTGTGATCTATAGGAGAGTGTAATGAAGCTGCTGGGCGATGAGAAATGGTAAGGAATTAGAGAGAGAGAGAGAGAGAGAGAGAGAGAGTGTGTGTGTGTGTGTGTGTGTGTGTGTGTGTGTGTGTGTGTAATAATAATAATAATAATAATAATAATAATAATAATAATAATAATAATAATAATAATAATCGGTTTTATCAATCTTGCAGCCTTACAGCCGAAAATACACATGTTACATATTAACCTAAAATTTGATACTATGGCTGCCAGATGGTGCTGACCAACTTAGTAGACAGGCCCGCGATGATCAAGCCACTCTGTATATTTTTCTTTTCAGAGTTTGTTTCTCATACCTAAGCAGCGTGTCACAGCTCCCGACTTAAACATGGTTCTTAATCACTGCAAGGTGAACATTGGCTACACTGCAAAGAAGTCAGCCCAAATACTTCTGACCTGGCTCGGGAATCGAACCCGGGAGTGTGATTCGCCTACGGTCGCCTGCTGGTCACCCAACCAGCCGTTACCCTACGGTAAGAGCTCAAAGCTCATAGTGGCCGATCTTTGGGTAGGACTGAGACCACTTACACACCACACATCGGGACAGCGAGGTCACAACCCCTCGGTTTACATCCCGTATCTACTTGCTGCTAGGTGAACAGGGACTATACATAAAGAGGCTCGCCCATTTGCTTCGCCGCCCCCGGGATTCGAACCCGGGCCTTCTTGGTTGTGAGCCGAGCGTGCAAGCCACCACACTACGCGGTGTGTGTGTGTGTGTGTGTGTGTGTGCGTGCCATCGTGTCAGCCTTCATGCTGGTGGTATGCCCCGCGGGAGGGATTGCGCAACTAAAATGCTGATGTGACAGGAACGCGGCACGGACAGACAGGTGAACCTTTCCTTACACAACCACAGTAATGACGCAGAATCTCACCCGCAAATAAAAGCTTACCGGGAATAATTACGACTTAATGGAGACCTAACAGAAAAAAAAAAAAAGAGAGAGTGAAAGGAACAGAGATAAATGACCTGCAATCAAAAACTTAACCTCAAAATAATGACGAATGTGGTTATTTAGAACAAAGAGAAAAAAGTAATTAAGGTAGTGACTGTACTTCCATACGCATAAAGACAAAGGGAAGGGAGCTGACCAGATGATGATGAGGAAGAAAGGGAGTGGAAATGGGAAGGGTGAAGGGAGACAGGAAAGGGAGATAATGGTTCGGAAAAGGAAGGAAGGGAGGTGTGGACGCTAGATGAGACTGGAGGAATGGAAGGAAAGATATGAAAGATAGGGAGGAAGGGAGAGAGGGAGAGAAGAGCGGTCGGTTCATCAGCGAAAGGATGGCCAGTGAGAGAGAGAGAGAGAGAGAGAGAGAGAGAGAGAGAGAGAGAGAGAGAGAGAGAGAGAGAGAGAGAGAGAGAGAGAAAACACGACGATAAAAGAAAGATGAAGACATCTCGTAATGAAGGAAGGAGTAAAAGGAGACGAATTTATGAGAAAAAGATGAAGGATCTCAATTAGGAAAGGCACAAAACTCCCCCTTCCCCTCTCCCTCTCCCTCTACCATCTTTGCCTCGCCTTGCCCTTCGCGTGAGCATTTACAAGGCGCCAGATTTATGAAACGACACATTTATGGGGCAACACCTCTATTAAGAATTCACATTTACACCACGCACAACACCTTCACCTGACGCTACCTGGAAGAACGCACCAGTAGGGGACGTGAACGAGATATACACAAAATCAAAGAATAAAATCAACACTATAGAGAGGCAGAGAAGGGTTCTATATTCTTATAACACCAATAAGAGTACCAGTAATTTGGTTCACAGAAAAGACAGGGAGACAGGGCCAAACACACGAGTAGGCGATGTGAACGAGTTTAAATATATAAAAACCAGTGGGCAGTAGAGACGGAGCAAAGATATCTCTATACTTACTGCTGTACTACCAATAAGAGTATTAGTAGAATGGTTCATGGGAGAGACAGGAAGACTGGCAGGAAGGTACAGATGAGTGTGTAATGATATTATTGGTCATTTAAGCGAGGAAATAGACAGAAGTGGTGATTAAGATGTTAGGGACCGGGGGGGTGGGGCCTCAGAGGAAGAACAGGGAGACAGGGAGATATGGAAACAAGGTACAGAGGAGGATGTAATGATACTATTGGCCATTGAAGCGAGAAAATAGAACTGGTGATTAAGTCATTACGAGCTGTACTCCATGTCTGGGAGAGGTACGCAAGTATTGACCAGATTCAAGGGTACGGCGCTGGGTGGGACTCGTGGGGGGAAGGGAGAAAGAAAACGGAGGGAGAGTAACCCGGAGGACGCAGGATGTGGGTCCGAGGGATATATGAAGCGGCGCCTCTCGTATATATCATGCCTTTATCTATTCGGGCGGACCTCCACTATATCTATCAGCGCCTCTCCGCGTCGTCTGGCGAAGTACGCCTCTTGAGAGATCCCGCCTATCTAAAATATACATCGCACACACGTCCTCTTCTCTTCCTGCCCCTCTCTTCTTAACATCTTCCTCTCCTTCACCTCTTCTCCCCTCCATCTCCTCCCTCCTGCATTCCCGCGTTCTCTTCTCTTCTCCTACCCACCTCTTCTTAATATCTTCTTTTCCTTCACCTCTTTTCCCCTTCATCTCCTCTCTCCTCCTGCCTTCCCACGTCCTCTGCTCCTCTTCTGTTCCTTTCTTCTTAATGTCTTCCTTTTATTCACCTCTTCTCCCCTCCACCTCCTTCTAAATCTTGCCTTCCATCCTTTCCTCTCGCTATCCTTCCTCCTTCTCCAGCCAATCATAAGAAATGTTGATTACTTCGGCACGATCCATGCGTTGAAACACGAGTGATGACAAGATCCTTATTCCTTTGGCTATAGTAGAAAACACGTGCATATGTAGTTAAAAATATGTGGATTTGTGTCTGTAACTCATGTATCTAGGAAAAAAAAATGACTCCATTGTCCATAATTTTTTTTTTTTAATCAAAAGCATTTGTCCGATTCACTACAATAACCTCTTTCATGAGTTCCATTAACGCTCAAACTGCGCTAAGCATTCCCCGGTGGACCTTATGCAGTCGTCTATTAATTTCTCTCACGTGTTAAGAAGTCTGAGTCATTGGCACAAATAATAGAGAAAATATCATTGACAGTAATTTAACTAAAGGAAAACTTCTAAAAGCTGGTCACTTATTTCAATTTTTATTTTCCTCTGTGAAAACAGTAAAAGGTGTTGGTATGCAATAGAGTAGACCGCGAGACACAGGTGTCTGAGGCAACTGACAGTAGCCCCTTTTTTCTTCCCCTCCTACTTTCTCTCTCCTCATTTTCAATCTAAAGTTGGATGTTACGTTTATGTGCGCAATAACTTAACCTGCTCTCGTGCCCGCGCTCTTGAATTTTCCGAGCTTTCCACCATCTGGCTACGACTACAAAGTTACTCTTAAAATAAATTTATCTGTACTGTATACCTCTCACCTAACTCCTCTGTCAATGAGAAACTCTTTGACTAAACTTCCAAAGTGGAGCACATTCTAACTCTCTTCCCTTTTGCAGAGATCTTGGTGAACTAGCCTTTAACTTTGTTACCCTCCACGACCTAGAGCAACTGGTGCAGCACCTTACTTGTATTCCTGACCGTCTTCGAGATACGCCCAACATTCTTGACCTTTTCCTAACTTCTAATTTTTCTGCTTATGCTGTTACCCTATTTTCTCCGTTGGGCTCCTCCGATCACAATCTCATATCTGTATCTTGTCCTATCGCTCCAGTCCCTCCTCAGGATCCCCCAAAGTGGAGATGCCTCTGGCATTTTGCCTCTGATAATTTGGGGGACCTGAGGAGGTATTATGGAGATTTTCCTCGGAATGACTACTGCTTCCGTGTCAGAGACCCGTCTCTGTGTGCTGAGCGCATAGCAGAGGTGATAACGTCTGGCATGGAGGCGTACATTCCTCACTCTTTCTCTCGACCTAAACCTTCCAAAACCTTGGTTTAACACAGCCTATTCTCGTACTATACATGATAGAGAGGTGGCCCACAAAAGGTACTTGAACCTGAATCTCATGCGCTTTATATTTCTACCCGGAATCATGCCAAGTCTGTTTTCCAACTAGCCAAAATCTCTTCCATTAATACAAAGTGTCAAAATCTTTCAATATCTAACTCCCCTCGTGGCTGGAAACCTAGCCAAAAACATCTCGAATAACTTTGCTTCCTCATATTTCCCTCTTTTATTTCAACCTGATGACACCACTGCCATCTTTATTTCTAAAGCTGAACCCTTTGCTCAAACCCTTGCTAAAAACCCTACTTAGGATGATTTAGAGCTTGTTCCTCCCTTTCCTCCACCCTGACTCCTTCATGCTACCCATTAAAATTCAATGCCCTCGCTGGCCTAAACCCTCGGAAGGCTTCTGGACTTGATGGATACCTATTGTTCTCCGAAACTGCCTCCGTGCTTGCACCTTGCCTGGTCAAACTCTTTCAACTCTGTCTATCAACATCTACCTTTCCTTCTTGCTGGAAGTTTACCTACATCCACCCTATTCCTAAAAAGGGTGACCGTTCTAATCCCTCAAACTACCGTCCTATCGCTTTAATTTCCTGCCTCTCCAAAGTTTTGGAATCTATATTCAACAGGAAGATTCTTAAACATCTATCATTTCACAACCTTCTATCTGATTGCTATTATTGCTTCCGTTAAGGCCGCTCTACTGGTAATCTTCTGGCTTTCCTCACTGATTCTTGGTTATCTTCATTTAGAGATTTTGGCGAAACTTTTGACGTTGGCTTAGGCGTATCAAATGCTTTTGATAGAGTCTGGCACAAAGCTTTGATTTCCAAACTACCCTTCTACAGCTTCTATACTTCTCTCTATAACTTCTTCTCAAGTTTCCTTTCTGATCATTCTCTTGCTGCTGTAGTACATGGTCACTGTTCTCTTAAATCTATCAACAGTAGAGCTCCTCAGGATTATGTTCTGTCACCTACTCTCTTTCTATTATTCATCAATGATCTTCTAAACCAAACTTCTTGTCCTACCCACTCCTACGCTGATGATACCACCCTGCACCTTTCCACGTCTTCTCGTAGACGTCCAACCCTTCAGGAAGTAAACAGTTCATGCAGGGAAGCCACAGAATGTCTGACTTCTCATCTCTCTAAAATTTCTGATTGGGGCGGAGCAAACAGTATTGTTCAGTGTCTCAAAACTCTCAATTCCTCCATCTGTCAACTCGACACAGCCTTCCAGACAACTATCCCCTCTTCTTCAATGACACTCAATTGTCCCCTCTCTTCTACAATGAACATCCTTGGTCTTTCCTTTACTTATAATCTAAACTGGAAACTTCACATCTCATCTTTAGCTAAAACAGCCTCCATGAAGTTTTGAGTCGTCTCCGCCAGTTTTTCTCACCCCCCAGATGGTAGCTCTATACAGGGGCCTAATCCGCCTCCATGTATGGAGTATGCTTCACATGTGTGGGGAGGTTCTACTCATACCGCTCTTTTAAACATTATGGGAACAAAAGCTTTTCGTCCTATCAACTCCTTTCCTGTAACTGATCGTCTCCAGCGTCTTTTTCATCGCCGCAAAGTTGCATCTCTTGCTATCTTCTACCGGTATTTTCATGCTAACTGCTCTTCTGATCTTGCTAACTGCATATCTCCTCTCCTCCCGTGGCCTCGCTGAACAAAACTTTTTTGCTTTCACTCACTCCCATTCTGTCCACCTCTCTAATGCAGGAGTTAACCAGTATTCTCAATCATTCATCCTTTTCTCTGATAAGCTCTGGAGCTTCTTTCCTGCTTCTGTATTTCCTTCTCCCTGTGACTTGAATTCTTTCAAGAGGGAGGTTTCAAGACACTTATCCTGTAATTTTTTACTACCACTTTTGACTCTGTTTGGGGACCGGCACCTCAGTGGCCCTTTTTTTTTATTACAGGTTTTTTTTTTTTTTTTTGCCCTTGACCGGTGCCCTTCCTATATTAGAAATAAATAAATCAATAAATAAAATAACTGAGGAAAATATGACTCCCAATGATTTACCATGAGAAAGATTTTAGAAAGCTGATCGCTTAGTTCCTTTTGATTTTCCTCTGTGAAAACAATAAGTGTTGGTCTGCAAGACAGTAGAGGCCTAAATGTACTGACAGTAGATGCATAAACACTGTATTACTATCCTGTCAAGCGTAGGTAGATAAAATGGTATTTTTTTGCTCCTGGAACCTGCAGCTTTGTGGTCACTGGACGGTAAAATATTTGTTTTTCTGTTTTTATGTGCAGGGTGAGAGCTTGGCTTAGGCTTCATTAGAGGGACTTTTTGCCTGTCCATGGAGAGCTGTGTGTGTGTGTGTGTGTGTGTGTGTGTGTGTGTGTGTGTGTGTGTGTGTGTGTGTGTGTGTGTGTGTGTGTGTGTGTGTGTGCCCCCACTGATGTGTTCAGAATAAGAGGTAAAGCCAAAGTACAACAACATGCATTGCAAACGAAGGTATTGTGTGCCGTGGAAAAGTAGAAGCTCTGCAAATATTTGATTTACGTATAAAACATTGATTCTTCTAGTTATTTTCCTCGTATTCTTACACCAGATGTTACTCACACGTATTAATTTTTTATCCAAATTTGAATTGTACATAAACTGCAGGTTTCCATTAGCCCTCATATGCCTGTCATTGTTCATTTCTTATTTTTCACATTTTCATTCTTACAAAATTCTTCCTCACGAACACTGATCATCGCCTGACGCTCTCAGCAGATCCATAGGAGCCCAAACACACCACCTCATCGATTTATCGAATCCTGGTAACATCAATATTTTATTTTAATTTTCTTAAACCTCAGTATGCTCCTTCCTTTCCTCGGCTTCCCTCCTTTCCCTCTATCCACTCATTCACACACACTGCATACCCACTAACTGGCATCCATTATTGCCCGAGTCCTTGAAACCTCCGCATTTTATTTTTATTTTTTTTCTAAATCTTAGTATCCTTCCTTTCCTCGTCTCCTTTCTTCACTCACACAATAAACCACCACATCGATTCACACACCCGCACCCCAATGCTGTCCTTCAACCAACGAAGACATGATGCAAGAACACCACCAGCCACTTAGCAAGGATCATGTCCATTTGGAACACTACTGTGTTCTCTCTTATTGTGTGTGTGTCCTTCCTTCGTCTTCCCATGACTTTTGTCCTCCCCCTCACACCTTCCCTCCTTCCTTCTTTCTAGTCTTTCTTAAGCGCATGATTTCTTGTTCTCTTCCTCAAACCTTCTCTTCTCATTCCTCCTTCCCTCCTAGTCTTTCTGTTCTACCCTTTCCCTTTCCCAACTAGCTCCCGTGGCAAGGACTAGGCTGCAGGTAGTGCCCGTGGGATGACTCGCATGCCTCTCTCTCAGGATACCACATGAGGCACAAACAGGTTGATTGATCCCATCTGAATATGCAAGGACGCACTCGCACGCACACAAGCACACACGCATGCACACACACACACACACACACACACACACACACACAGACACACACACAGACACACACACACACACACACACACACACACACACACACACACACACACACACACACACACATTCTTTCAAGATATATATTTTGAGTGAAAGCATTTCGTGGTCAAACGTATATGCACAAATACACAACAAATACACGAGCGCATATATGGATCCATACACGGCCGCTATACTTTCTCATGCATTCTTTTGAACTTTACTGAACAACTAAAAGCACTAACAATGAGCAGTAAATTCACACACACACACACACACACACACACACACACACACACACACACACACACACACACACAAACATACACACTGCAGCTTTCACTACATCTCTCAGGAGATGAGTACGCTATGCTAAAAGGTTCGATCAAATAGCAAAGCACATACATATGCAACACATACGACACAATCCAGGACAAACACGCTTTATGTTGCTATTTTTCGAAACGCACCACGCACTTTGCGGAGGCAGTGGGAGTCGGGTGTTAACAGGCTGTGATTGGAAGCAGGACATCAATGTTACATGTAACACTGTAATGCTGGCTTTGCTGCTACAGTCGGTACCGCCACGACAAAGCTGAGCATGGGGACGCCAGCAAAAAAGGCGTGAAAGAACACTCTGCTTACGCCAGTGATGCATGCACTGGCCATTCACAAGGCTCACAGCTGTGACGTCAGAACAGTGAGCATACACTGGCCAATCACAAGATTCAGACAGCCGTGACGTCAGAACAGCTAATCACAGGCCAGAAAAAAAAAATAGGACATGTGTGTGTGTGTGTGTGTGTGTGTGTGTGTGTGTGTGTGTGTGTGTGTGTGTGTGTGTGTGTGTGTGTGTGTGTGTGTGTGTGTGTGTGCGTGCGTACCTGCATGTAAGGCTTTGAGCGGAGCCTAGTTTCCGGCATGCTGTTTAAAATTCATGGAAAATCAGAACAGATATTACAGGAGTTCCGGCTTTCTGTCATGAAGGGGAGGAGGAGGAGGAGGAGGAGGATTACAAAGGATTACAAAGGAAGAACAAACAGCAGCAGGCCTACTGGCCCTTACTTCGCTGTTTATGGACTACTCTGCCTGAACTAATGCTAAGGAAAAAAGGATAGTAAAGGCGAAGGCTCCTCCCCACCCACCACTCCCTCCACCATAGGCTGCCAGGAAATAAAGAAAAAACATACAATATGAAAAAAAAAATGTATAGAAATTGTGATGAGGATCGAGAATAAAGTATCACTATCACTACAACTAAAAATGGTGGGAAAAAGTCGACTGCCACCGCCGGGCAGAATAGGTGAATGAGGGACTCGATTCCCCGTTTACCTGAGGATCAGGAAATTGCAACGAGGTATATCACCAGTCAGACGGTACTGCCAACCACCCCCTCCGCACCACACTGTCTAAAGTCTAAAATATGTGAGGTGAGCAACTACGGCAGTAATCTACTTTCGGAAAACAAACTTCTAGGACAATGCATAGTATCTAAGTTGTGGATTACTGTCCAATCTATTACTTGTCCAATCTATTCTTGAAGGCTGTAACTGTTTCACAATCGATGACACTAGCAGGTAGAGAGAGGAGGAAGAACAAGAACAAGGACAAGAACAGGATGAATAAGAACAAGAAGGTACACCAACAAAAACATAGGGAAAATTATTAGAACTAAGAAAACTGTAGGAAATCGATAGATACAAAACCACAAAGAGTTAAAGAATGAAAAAAGATCTTAAGGAATTAAAGTTAATGGCATTCCAAACACCCCAAATGAAGATTAAAAACAAAAATACAAAACACCTAAAGACACATATACCCATGAACATCCAAGAACAAGAACACATGGAGGTCAGTGCACGCGAACTTTCTACCTACAGCAAATCAAGACGTCAATGAAGTCACAAAAATAAATTCAATTCGATTTACTTCATTGAACGTGATTTCCCATGGTGAAAAATAAAATGCATCATGTTTAGCTGCGAGTGAGGAAGGTAATTAATAAGCTTAATGAAGATGGGGGCAATAACAACCTTCTGAGAGAGAGAGAGAGAGAGAGAGAGAGAGAGAGAGAGAGAGAGAGAGAGAGAGAGAGAGAGAGAGAGAGAGAGAGAGAGAGAATCATACAGATGGACAGGCAAACAAATAGACAGACAGACAGACAGAAGGGCAAAAAGACGGGCAGACAGACAGACAGACAAGCAGGCAGGTAAGCAGGCAGGCAGACATCAGGCAGACAGGCAGGCAGGTAAGCAAACAGACAGACAGACAGACTGACAAACAGACATATAAACAGACAGACAGACAGACAGACAGACAGACACACACACACACACACACACACACACACACACGGACGGACGGAGAGAGACAGACAAAAACTAAAGACAGACAGACCGCCAGACAGAATAGAAAGACAAAGACAAAAGCTAAAGACAGACAGACGGACATACAGACAAAGGCAAAGGAACATATGCTGCAATTATTTGGTTTGGCGGATTGAATTCGTAATAAAAATGAATCAATGAAAAGAAACACAAGTAAAAACAAATAAAAACAAAAATATCTAACCATACAGACAACGTAAATAAATTAATCGATAAGGAAAGATAACAAGCAAATAAAAAAAAACATGCAGGTGTAATGACTTCTTACAGGTTCCCTTATTTCTAATCTTTTGTGTTCTGAAGTAAAAAAATTAAATAAATAAATACTTCAGAGTTACCCTACCGTACGTTGGAACATTATGGTATCCAGGAAACATTAGAGAGAATGTGGCACGTTAATTAGAGCAACATTTAGGTGGAGGTGGAAGTGAAATACAAAATAGTTGGCGAGTGCTGGTGATGGTGGACGAGGAAAAGGAAAGCAAAACGAAAGGAGAAAGAAGAGGAAGGAGAAAATTTGATGAAAAAGGTTGTGCTTGTCAGGTGCACTGTATAAACTTGCTTTCAGGTTCGAATCAGGATTTTTTTTTTTTTCTTTTGCTCGCTCACTGACAAAAATGAATAAAGGATTTCAAGCTTCCACGTTCGATCACAAATATACAAAGTGCGAGTTACGTGTGCTTGTATTCAAAGTTGTATGGCGGAGTGTGGACACGTTTGATGAACAGCCAGCATTCCCTTGTGTGTGTGTGTGTGTGTGTGTGTGTGTGTGTGTGTGTGTGTGTGTGTGTGTGTGTGTGTGTGTGTGTGTGTGTGTGTGTGTGTGTGTGTGTGTGTGTGTGTGTGTGTGTGTGTGCGCTGTGTACGCTCTTGATGCCGGACTTTTGTCTACAAAGTCTGAACAGTTTTACCTGTTGGGAAATCAGGAAAAATAATCAAAGATGAATTTTGAATTTTTTCTTTCGTCGAGTCTTCCTTCCGTGTTTCCTTTTGATATTCATTTCAGTCAGCGTTCATGTTATGAAGACTCATTGTTACTTAAACCTTTTTTTCCCCTCTTCTACTCCTAGTCATGAGGCAGACGTGGGGTTTGTGACGAGATGTTATCCTATTACCGTCACTCTCTGATGTCTGTGAGGAACCATCATCGCACCTCTCAATAACTGTCGCGCATAGTTCACCAAAATCTCGCTGTCACAGCATTTCCCCGCTTTCTTTTCATGATGTTAAATTTTTAAACGATATAATGATATTTAGCGCAATTTGTTACCTAAATTACGTAACACAATGTCAAATATATTGCTGCAAACCAGTTCATCTCTTCAAATAATGCTAATTACAATAATTATAACAGCATTTTTTTTTTCGTTTGTAAATGTTTACACATGTCGGGGCGGGAATCACGCTCCGCACGAACGATGAAGCGACAAAACAAACCGCTTAATGATGGAAGCTTATCTGCACGCAATGAAACTTTTTTTTTTTTTTTTTACTGAACTCAATTTTATCGTTTTACTCATGGAGAGGAAATTCAACACAAGGCTCACAACGGGCCACATATTGTTGACGGCAGGAACGGATAACTCTTGCCGGTGACATCTGCTACACTGGTGCTAAATATACAATATACCCAACCCTTGCCAGCAAAACATCATAAGACCTCCATAAACTACGTAATATAGCCAGCAATCTGATAAGAAATGATAAGTAAAACAACTCATCACCTTCTATTCTCTTCCTCCGTTCCCCGCACTTTGTTCTTCACTTCCTTCACATCCCATCTCAGTTGGCACTTCCATTAACACGGTGCTTTCCCAGAGAACCAAATATTCCGTGTGCCTGAATAAGCAACATCGACCACAAAAAGAGAGAAAAAAATCGATCATATAATATGTAAAAATAGGATATGATTACGCTCACTTTACTCGATCAGAAGAGTCCGGGAGCTTGAGGCGATTAAGCAGATTTTATTTTTTATTTTTTTTTTCTATTTTTTCTTTTTTTTTCTTTTTTTTTTGTCCTTGTGTAAGTAAAGAGCAAAAAACCGTGCTGTTATCTCTGCTCATAAAACAACCTATGAACATCCATTTTTCTTCTTAATGGTAGCGAAGACTTTTCCTTTCATTTTTTTTTTTTTTTTTCGTGTGAAGGAAGCTGACCAGGGGAAGAAAAACTGCTGGAGGGAAGAAAAAGGCTCACTTAATTGCTGCTCCCGAAAAAGACCAATAGAAAAGTGGATTCCTTGGTTTCAGCTTTATTCCCTACACCACTTCCTACACCATCATCACTTCCTTGATCTATACAAGCTGCGTTCGCGTGGCTCTCTTCCTTCCTCACTAAGTCTTCCCCTAAATTCACGTCTCATAGCCGTTCAGAATGTCTTGCCCATAAGTTAAGGCAACCGATTATGTTCTTTCTCTCTTCAAAGAAAGAAGCAAATTATTTTTCATAGTGTTTTATACTGACAGCACTTCATTCTCTAGCCTATCTCATTGTTTAGCCTTCTTTTGATGCACCACTGCCGCCACTGCCACCACCACCACCACCATCACCACCACCACTACCACTACCACCACAACTACAAGCCCTAACAACAACAGTAACAGCATCAGCAGCAGCAATAACAACAACAGCAACAATAGCAACAACAACACACAACAACAGCAATACCACCACCACAGCACCACCAACAACAACAACAACACAATGATTGACGCAAAAAATCCTGCCCACGTGTGTATGTGTTTGTGTGTGTGTGTGTGTGTGCGTGTGTGTGTGTGTGTGTGTGTGTGTGTGTGTGTGTGTGAGTGGCTGCAAACTGAGAACTTGCTATCATCATAAATACCAAGAAAAGTCTACACTACACTGAACAAAATACCAAACAGACGAGGTGTTTGTTGAAACCTTGCAACAAAAAGCGTTATTCTTTACATGAGAGAAAATACCCTACGAAATAAGAAACGTGGTATGCAACGAACACATTTTTCCCCTTCGTCATTCACTCTGCCATGTATACCTTCGGCAATACGTGAAAAATGTAAGAGATATTTGCGCAATTGATCCGATATACAGAAACCAGCTCTAGAAAACACACCGGGACTACATTATGGAGCAGGAAAGCTATCAAAGTAACGCAATGCGAATATGAACCTCAAACAGACACACGACCAAAGAGGAAAAACTGATATAGGTAAAAAAAATAAATAAATAAATAAAAATAAAAAATAAATGACAAGTAACCACAAAGAATTCAAATTTGGCGCTGTGAATCAAGAAGGAAATGCACAAGACATCAAACAAAACACGAGAGAGAGAGAGAGAGAGAGAGAGAGAGAGAGAGAGAGAGAGAGAGAGAGAGAGGAGAAAGCAACATCATCAAGAATAACTCAGAGAGATTAATGAATATATATATATATATATATATATATATATATATACTCGTATATATATATATATATATATATATATATATATATATATATATATATATATATATATATATATATATATATATATATATATATATATATATATATATATATATATATATGATTTTAAAAAGAAATCCTAGAATCTTCTCCAATTATCAAGATCCTGAAAGGAAAAGGAAAATATAAAATATATTGTGTAATATCCTTCGTGGAAATGGGAAGAAAAGAGAAAAGAAAACACCCAAAGGTATAGATAAAATAAGTAAAAACATTAAAAACATCACATGAGGAAAAAAATCCTAAGAGGAATTAATAAGAGAATGAGATCTATCTTACGTATCTTGTACTAAGGAAAGCAAGGAAGGAAACAAGCAGTAGAGGTAGCAAGTCACGATCCCAGTGCAGCTTGATTTGGGCTGGATTGGGCTTGTGGCCAGTAAAGATACGTCCAATGCTGTCCACCACAGACCAATTTAGTGATCTGACATCATGGCGCGCGCGCACACACACACACACACACACACACACACACACACACACACACACACACACACACACACACACACACACACACACACACACACACGACAGAACTTTACTGGTAATCATTATTTCTGTCAATGTTCTCTCTCTCTCTCTCTCTCTCTCTCTCTCTCTCTCTCTCTCTCTCTCTCTCTCTCTCTCTCTCTCTCTCTCTCTCTCTCTCTCTCTCTGAATGACAACCATGAAATCATTAAACCTGGCTCATTGCAATACAGGAGAGAGAGAGAGAGAGAGAGAGAGAGAGAGAGAGAGAGAGAGAGAGAGAGAGAGAGAGAGCTGCTTTCCTTATTTGTCGTCCCTCTTTTAACCCCGTCAGTCGCGTGGGCAGTGATTGGGTGTGTGCAGCATCGCCCTAAAGAATTATTTGTTTTCTTCTCTCCGTCAAGCTAGAAGAGCATTCCCGGGTAAATCTATTCTACTATATTTTGTGCCATTTCTCAGGTACTTAAGTGGTGCTTATTTATCATTCGACTCATAGATACGTAAATAGAGGAATGCCCTTTTTACTCTGTTCTATTATACTGATTTTGTACGTATTGATTTACCATTTACTTATTATTGGAGTTTTTTATTATCTTTTTTTTTTTTTTTTTTTTTTAATATACGAAACAACAATGTCATTTTTAATTCTGCTATATTATACTAGTTTTTTTTTTTTTGTTTTGCACATATTAATCTAACCTTTATTTATGATTATAATTATAATTTTCTTACATACAATGGAATTCAGCCAAGGGCAGCAAAAATGTTAAAAAAAAAAAAAAAAAAACTCGGAATGTGCTGGTCCGCAGATTCTAAAGGAATATTGAAAAATATAAGAAGTGTCTTAAAATTCTTTCAGCAAATCAACATAAATAAAGTAAGTAAGCGATTTCTAATATCAAAAAATAATCGTATATTATGGGGAGTCTATGACAGGGAAGGAATGCTTGCAGAAAATCAACAAGGATGTGAGCAATCCATTAAACCTATCCAGTGAGTGAGACCAGATGAAAGGAAATGAAACAGACTTGGGATTAAAAGAAAACTGTATGAAACATTAATTGTAGGAAGAGGAATCTCGTAAGTTGATAAATAGTTAAATCAAAAGAATTAAAGGACAGGTAAAACCATGATACGCTAAGCGAAATATAAATAAAGAACACACGAGTAAACGTAACTAGCATGGAAGTGAAATTGATCATTTAACGTGGAAAGTAGGCAATAATGAAATAACGCGGTATACAATCCACAACTTTTACAATGCAAATACTACAAGTAATGAAACAATACAATGCTCAGAGAGGTTTTTTTTTTTTTCCTTAACAGACTTCGTCAACTTTTTATTTACATAAAGACAACGAAGAGCTGCACCAGCAGCCTTCCTCTAAATGCATCATGTCCTGTCTCCTAAAATGTAAAGAAAACTCAATTAACTAAAAAAGAGAAGGATCAAGAAGTATAAACTAAATTTATCCTCACACGTTCTCAAAGAGAAGATAACTGGAATGATTTCATTGAGAAACAAACTAAAGAAACGAGACCAACAAGGTCTTGAAAACTATATATGATTGTAATAAATCAAGTCAAATAGCATAAAGTTATATTAGCAGTCTCTCTTTTAGCACCTCATCTGTCAGCTCGCCGCTTATTCACAAGTATCACTGCGATTATTCCTGCTCCCGTGCGCGTGGTGGTCGCGTGGCCCCGGTGGAAGGCAAATTTAGCGTGGCGGGATCTGGCAAGGCAGCGCAGCGTGTCCGAGTCTCGCTTGTGTTGCATTAGCATCGTCACTGCCGCCAATGCGGCCGCGCCTTGCATGACTAACATTCCTGCTCGTAACACCAGCGTTCCTATGCCTGTCTGTGTTTCTTCTGAGAAGCTCTCACTGGACTGAGACACCTCTTACCTCAGTTATACTGTATAATCAAGTTTACATTAACTTTTTTAAGAATATTCTATCTGAATAATGTTTTTTTTTTTTTTCCACATCCATTTACTAAATATGCTATTAACTAAAAGTTATAACAACAAAACCATTTATGACATCAAGAAGATTTTTTTTTTCATTAACAACAAACCAGTTTTTCCTTAAAAAAAAAAAAAAAAAAAAAAGGATTCATTTTCCTTTACATCAAATGGATGCCACACAAACACCACACACAAAAGTACACTGACGAGGACTTCACAGAGACCAAAATAAAAAAAACCCAATCTCGAAAAAAAAATAAAATAAAACAACAACAAAAAAGGCAAACACAAACACACAACCAAACGGAACAGTGAAACAAGACCAGGAGCATTTAGTAGTAGTTTACAGTCGCCACATATTTCCCCGCACTGGCCTCGGTGACCATCTCGGGGGAAAAACAGGCCAGCCCTTCCCTACACACTTAATGTATTTCCAGGCGGCATTGCAATGAGTGTATGGCCGTAAAGACGATGATGACTACAACAACAATAACCACAGGGGTGACTCAGGGTATTGAGGAATCATCGGAAGCTCTCAGGTGACCCACCTTGGATAATAGAGGAGAGAGAAGAGGAGGAAAAAGAGGAGGAAGAGAAGGAGAAGGAGGAGGAGGAGGAGGAGGAGGAGGAGAAGGAGATCCAAATGTCCACGATCTAGTCTCTCCTAAAAAGTAAGTCTTTCCTTAGGGTTCGTGAGGTGTGTGAGATGTGTGTGTGTGTGTGTGTGTGTGTGTGTGTGTGTGTGTGTGTGTGTGTGTGTGTGTGTGTGTGTGTGTAAGTACATATAGATTAAATACACAGTGCATTTATTTCCTACAATACATATACGTTTTCAACATAAGACAAGAGACAAATCCGCTTTCCTAACACACACACACACACACACACACACACACTAATGGCCTAGTCCTCCTCTCTCTCATCCCTCATACAGCGCTGCCCACTCAGGTAATGTGCAATTATTAAGACACCTGACGCGACTCTACCTCAAGGCGAACTAACGGAACACGAAAACAACATTGCCACGTCAATCACACCGGACTGACGCAACAGACAAATTAGTCGGGGATTTTTGGCAACCCGCCCTGATGCGTAGTGGGTCTCGCCCTTTAAATAAAACAAGTATAGTAGAAAGCAAGGACAACTGTGAAAAACAACATACATAAGAGATACGAAGGAAAGCGTGGAAGAAGAAGAAGAACACGTAAAGAGGGGGAAAGAAAGGGAAAGATGAGAAAAGAGGAAATAAGGTGAAAAATAGAATATTAAAAAGCAAGAGCGATTGTAAATAAGAAGACGGAAAAGATACGAAGGAATAACACGAAAAAAAAAGAGAACATGTAAAGAAAAGAGGAAGGGAAAAGAAGGAGAAAGAAGGAAAAATAAAAGAAACGAAAAAGATTAAGTAAAATAAAAAGCATGGATTACTGTAAACAATAACAAACGGAAAAGATGCAAGTGAGAACAAGAGAGAAAGAGAACAGGTAAAGAAGAGCAAAGAAAGGGAAAGATGAGGAAAGCAGAAGAAAGAAGAGAAAGAAGAAGATTAAGTAAAGCTAGAACGACCATGAAAACGAGGGAAAGAAGAAAGAGAGAGAGAAAAAAAACTAAACTGAGTAAAGACAACGATAAAAAAAAACACAGCAAAAATAACAGAAAAGAAACTTCATGAAAGATAAAAGATAAAAACATTGAAATCAAGACTAAATTAAACGAGGGAATAGGGAATTAACTTGAAGAGGGAAGAAAGCTCTCGGGACATTAAGAGACTTAGAATGACTGGGACGAGTTTACGTCTGAAGAGGAGCAGAGACTGGAGTGAGAAAAACGAGCCTCGAGCAAGCAGAATTAAGGAGCTTGGGGCGGCGCTGCAGACCGGACGGGTGGAGACGAGTGGGAAGATACACTGATAAAAAGCATCGAAAAAGCACCTCCCGATAAAAAATTTTAAAAAAATAAAAAACAGGGAAGAAAACGGACCTCCCGATAAAAGGCATGGAAGAAGGAGATCCCGATGAAAAAATTAATAAATAAAAAAAACATTCAAAAAGAAAGATCTGCCGATAGAAAAAGCAAGGAAGAAGAAGGACCTCCCGATAAAAGGCATGGAAGAAGACGAAACTCCCGATAAAAAGCATGGAAAAAGAAGAACCTCCCGATAAAAAGCATGGAAGAAGAAGAAGGACCTCCCGATAAAAGTATGGAAGAAGAGACTCAGGAATGGAAGGGAGGGGCTGAATATATGCGGTTCTCGTAGTTGTAAGTCACAAGTAACTCACAATCCAAATGCAAGCCTTGATAAGAGCAGCGGTGCAGAGAAATTTAGAGTACCT
This sequence comes from Scylla paramamosain, assembly GCF_035594125.1. Taxonomy (NCBI): domain Eukaryota; kingdom Metazoa; phylum Arthropoda; class Malacostraca; order Decapoda; family Portunidae; genus Scylla; species Scylla paramamosain. Next base: position 15,970,414 of record NC_087167.1, read on the forward strand.
CGCAAGGCCGAGAAAATATTACACATACACTAGGCGAAGATACCATCACGGGGCAAGAAAATAAGCAAACATTATTGGTTTAAGAACTAGAGTTATGATTCACGCCACGGTAAGGAAATACCCTCCATATTTCAACAGTTTAAATTTACGTGTAGTCAGGTTTTCCTTACCACCCCTACCACCACCACCACCACCACTAACACCACTGCTGTTGCTGCTGTTACTATTATGTCAAAGTTTCATTAATATTTCTTTTGTTCCCCTTTTTTTTTTTTTTTTAAGTACACAGGTGCATAAGTGTGAGGAAAATAACGGCTCAAGACACTTCTCCGTCTTTAGGTCTCTTGATCCTTTTCTTTTGAGACTGGAACCACAGTGGGCCTTTTTTCCTCTTTTTTTTACAAACTTGTGTTGTCCTTGGCCAGTATTTCTCTAAAAAAAAAAAAAATGGTAAACACAAACAAACATGACCCTGATTCCTTCAAACACATCTACTACCACCACCACTGCTTTTGCTGCTGCTACTATTATGAAAAAGAATATATAGCAGTATTTCTCCTGGTCCCCATCTTTTTTTTTGAAGCACCCATCTGCATAAATTTCAAGGAAATACGGCACACGGCTCTGGCTTCAAAGATAAACACGAGCACACCTGCCCGTGATTCCTCAAAACTAATCTACTGGTAAATACAAAAAGTGAGTGAGTCCCAAAACTGCCGGCCCACGCCACATACTCACCCTCTCCCCAGGTGTGCATGCGCGTGATGCGGCGGCTGGGCAATAGCACTAGACTTCATAAACCGCACGCGAATCTGATGCCACTCACTACTATTTTTAATGCGACACCCCTGCTCGCTCGCCCTCCCTGCACTGCGCTCCCGTAAACCATGTTCGAAAATTACACGTTTTCTGCGCAAATCAGTTTGGACTTGTGCCCCATTTGTTGTACGGTAATGATATTTCTTGAAACACAGCAAGCGAGTGTGTGTGTGTGTGTGTGTGTGTGTGTGTGTGTGTGTGTGTGTGTGTGTGTGTGTGTGTGTGTGTGTGTGTGTGTGTGTGTGTGTGTGTGTGTTTAGACAGATCAATAGAAAGATATCAATAAACTGACTTCAGTAGATAGATAAAAAAATTGTATAAACATAATTACAGACATAGACTAATATCGGTAGATATAGTTAAATGTGTACCTATACATAAATAGATAGATAGATAAACAGACAGATAGATAGATAGATAGATAGATAGATAGAGAGATAGACAGATAGACAAGTAGAAAGATACAGATAGATAGTAGATAAATAAGCGGATAGATACACAGTGGAACAGATAGACAGACATGTCAATACGAGCACACAGGTGGAAAGACAGACAGGATTAAAACGGTATTTTTGACACAGATCCGACTTCACTAATCCCACCACACACACACACACACACACACACACACACACACACACACACACACACACACACACAGAGCGCCCGCCTACAGATATCTATCAAGCGTGAAGTTTAAAAAGTACCCCCACCATCAGACAAAAGCAAGGCCATTACACAAGCCGCAGTGTTAGGAACTATGCCAATAAACACTTTCCATGACGAATTCTACTTTTACTGAACCGTTATGGAGAGATGCTGGCAGTCCTAACGATACACATCTGCCTAACATCAGGGAACTTCGTCAACTCGTAAGCAAATCGTGCCTGCATCACCCACACACAGTCCCGTTAGAGTGCTGATGCTGATGGCTGCACGTGGCGAAGTGTCAGTGTCGAGTGTTGTGCTTCACCGGAAAACGAATTACGTGAACAAAAAACATAAGGGACTTCAATTGTGGTCAGTGGTATAAAACCTTGCTTCATAGGATACAATTTTTCGAGATACGTGCATAAATTAATAACATGTTGGTGATGAGTTAATAAGTATTGTGTGACAGATTCAAGATGTGTGGTAATCAAGTTCGTGGCATTTTCAACGGCGAGCAAATGGCGTAAATTTTTCATTGTTATGCTCGTCGTTTGTTGATATTCAGAGCACAGTTAAAAACTTTTTGCAATTACACAGAAAAAGAAAGAGAATAGGGGATTAATTCAGTAGTTCTAGGCTACAGATTTACAATAAGTGTCTTAAAAAGATGATGATTACGATAAAACTTGTCCAACAGTGAAAAGTTAGGTATTTAATTTCATTATCGCATCTGTCCAACAAGAATTCCAAATGGTTAAGTATTTTTGGATATTCTTTTTGGACAATATTCTCCTTTGGGACTGGCATCTTTAAAAGAACTTTTTTCGCCATTATTTGGTTGTCCTTGGTCAGAACTCCTCTTATATAAAACAACAACCACCATCACAACACTTACAACAAAGAGAACAGCAGTAGCAGCAGCAACAGCAAGAGCAACAGTAATAGGAAGCAACTCGGCATGTACAATATGAGACACACAATGCAGTACCGCAACACAACCAGCGCCAAGAGGCAGTACGAGTAGGTAAGCGAGCACCATCTGGCCCCTGGCTGAGCGAACATTTGTTTCACTCTATCCTGTGATACAAAGAGGAAGCTCCATCTCAATTTTCTCCAGTAATTACTCTACGCTTGACTTAGAAGCAGAGATAAACAACAAAAACACGAAGTACAAGTGGTTATACGCAACAGTACTAACACAGAACAAGGTAAGCACAGGGTGTCATACACAACAATACCAGCATAACACAGTAATGAAGAAAGGCACAGGATTTAAGGTAAGGCCAATCCAGTCCAGCAGAAGCAAGCTAGTACATCCCTCGCCGGGACAGCAAAAGCCCACGAGGGAGATGAGGGGGGGCAGACTTACAACGCCTCTCTCAGCCATCCGAGGACCGCGGAAGGAGAGACGAGAGAGAGGGATTGTTGAGTAATCCCAGAAGGGTGTTGGAGGTAGGACCTAAAAGATTACCCTGACATTCTAAAATGGAAATACTGCTTACCAAAACCTAATGTACTTTTACGTTTACGTACTTGGGTAGTTGAACCTCAGACTGGCCAGAGACAAGCGGACTCGCTGCCCTCCCCACTGGTGTGATTTACGTGATTGTATCCCAAGAGCGCGCCGCCAAAACACAGCGAGCCAAGGATCCAGAGAGGCGATGAACATAATGCAAGTGAGATACAAATGTTCGTTTCCTACTTTTGCATTCGTCGGCGGCTCTTCAAGCTATGATAATAAACAAAAGTGGGATATACTTAATATTTTAACAGGTCTCTCTCTCTCTCTCTCTCTCTCTCTCTCTCTCTCTCTCTCTCTCTCTCTCTCTCTCTCTCTCTCTCTCTCTCTCTCTCTCTGTTTTGCCCTCAGATTTGGTTGCAGTGAAAATGCTGAATCTTTGCATAACTTCTAACAACAACTATCGAAACATTCTACCAGCGAAAAATCGAAAAACAGATACGCTACAAAACCAATAGTAAGAAAGAAAACCAGAAAACCCAATTTATCAAAGTTCTAAGCAATTCTTCAAAAAGAAAACAAATAACACATTTTCTATCATTCCTTTCAAGATTTTTCCGTGTATTGTCGCTTTGCTTGAGTGCATTCACCCCGCCATTCACAGACACAGTCATGACGTCACTGTATACGCGGAAAGCCATTGGCCGTCTTAACTGGTGACATCACCATCACTACCACGTATCAGTGACGTCAGGACCTCATCATCCCATCATACCTTAAGAATTTCGCCTTCCAATGCCACACACACACACACAAACATACACACGTTGGCAATGAGCTCTTTCTGTACCACTGTGATGTTGTAATCTAGCATCTCATCTCTTCTCGCCCTCACACCGCGGTCCTCCTCTCAATGTTCCGTTACGTACACCTGGCACATCCATCCCGCAGCCACCCGCCTGGTACATAAAAGTGTTCCTGGCGCTCTCTGCCGCTCCCTTACGAGTCTGATGTCATAATTTCTCCCCTGACGTCACACCTTCCCCCTGCTGTATTTATAACTATGACGACTTGGATTTGCAGGAAGGCCACGAGGCAGATGGGACGGAAAGAAAACGGTGGTGGTGGCACAGGAGGTGGAGTAGGAGGAGGAAAGGGCGCCGACTCAGAATTCCCAGTACACCATTATATTCTGAATAAACAATGGAGGAGAAGCTACTGCCAGACGGGTTTCTCCTCCTCCTCCTCCTCCTCCTCCTCCTACTCCTCCTCCTCCTCCTCCTCCTCCTCCTCCTCCTCCTCCTCCTCCTCCTCCTCTTCTTCTTCCCCCTCTTCCTCTTCTTCCCCCATAAGCTCCTCTTCCTCCTCTAACAATACCATGACTATCATCACCATCAAAAGAATATTAACAACAAAAGTAACAATACTAGTAAAGTTGTGATATTAAAAACAAATACTTTTCATGGATACCTTTGATTCAAGACGTAAAATACAAAAGAAAAAAAGTAAGGTATCTAAAATGACGGTACGGTGGTGGTGGTGGTGGTGGTGGTGACAATGACGATAATACACAGCGACACTGTAGAGTAATGGCGTTGAATAATGAAGGGAAGATTGGCCATGAACCAGGAAGCAGCCGTGGTGGTGGTGGTGGTGGT
>NC_087167.1:15977500-15980000 GCF_035594125.1 Scylla paramamosain
TATCAGCCTCGACTATTCATTAGCAAGACAAAGACCTCTCCAACCTCTTCCACCGATACATACATACATACATACATACATACATACATACATACATACATGCATATATACATTTGAACAAATAATGAAACAATAATACATTCAATAACAAGACTTTCCAGATGCATCCATTTCATGGAGAGCAATGGCAAGCTAAACAAGTGACAAAGAAAACATATGTACATTTAGAAAACAGACGATGCTTAGTAAACTTGTTCACCGAAATGATAGTAAGTATATTCACTGTTCCTAGAAGAGGATTATTTTTCATTTTCTGTGGCTGTTCACTAACATTCACAGTGTGTGTGTGTGTGTGTGTGTGTGTGTGTGTGTGTGTGTGCGTGTGACCTCGCACGCGCTTTGTTCAAAGTATTACACAACTTAAACAAGAGATTACCGAGGAACACACAGCCAAGCACAATCACATCCACAATGGCAACACCTCGTAATTTAAACTAATAAATATCAAATCAGATTATGAATTACCGCTAACTGCACTTTCAGCAGGCCCTTTTTCACATCTTTTCCAGCTAGTTTTGTAACCTCTGGCCAGTATCCCTCTTATATAAGAAATAAACAATGAAATACATAGATAAAACAGCATGTAGAAATGGAACGTTATGAGTCAGTTATTCTTTCATCCCTCTTCTTTAGTGAGAACCTCATTTGTTCAGCCGTCAAGATGAGCAGTAAATGCATAAATCACGGAAAAGACGCGTGTGTGAATAGTAAGAAATTACAAACAAACATGGGTAAAAGACAGGTAAGTAAATGCTCATACGTACTTGTACCATACAGTCAAATACATAAAACCCGAATGATCAAAATAACACTAATATAACCAGTGACAAAACAGACTGAAAGGCAAGAGATAAACGCAGACAAATAATAAAAGAAAAACAAAGGAAAAGAAAAAGGAAGAAAACAGAAAATCAAAGACGCAGAAAACTAGATACAAATGCAAATATGTGTGTGTGTGTGTGTGTGTGTGTGTGTGTGTGTGTGTATTGTGTGCGTGCTTCAGGCTGGAATTAGAGGAACGAGATAGAGATCAGACGCGCCATCGCAGCCTTGTAATTCCCGGCGCGACAAAACGTTCGCGCCAGCCTAATTTGGAGAGAGACAACACCAGCCTCACACACACACACACACACACACACACACACACACACACACACACACACACACACAGGCAGGAGGAGGCGGAAGAGGAATAATAGAGGGAGAAGGAAGAAAGGAAAGACCCGCATGCAGTAGGAAAATAAATATAGGGTACTGAAAGATAGAAGAGCCTTGCGTCAGACGAGGAGGAGGAGAAAGAGGAGGAAGGTGTAGGCGGGGCTGGGTTCGTCCAGGTAGATGTCTCAATATAACAGGAAGATGAATAGTTCTGGGAGACTCCTGACCGCGGGAAGCGCTTAGAATATGCGGCCACGCTTTACTTCTTCAGATGTTGAGTTAAGATTCCCACGCGTCGAATAAAAAGTAATTGAACATACGTGCATAAAGAAAACCGTGTAATGAAATATTGATTAGTTACTTTATGACGAGTTACACTGAATAATAAGCACGGCACATATTGTAACACTGTTTTTCATAGCAGCGTGTATGAGTATTTGATTCATACAGAGAGAAAGACAGACGTGAAATTTATAATCTTCATCATACATAAACCTAAAGTGACTAATAAATATATATATATACAGAAAACAAACACATGCTTTCCTTTCGCAGGTCAAAATAAATGTTTCCCAACCACCGGCTACTCCTCGTCCCCCTCGTCCTCTGCCACGCCTCCCTCGCCACAACAAATCACTGCTCCGAACTCCGTAATGTATGTTTTGACTAATTAATCTTATACAAAACAACCTGCAACTGCGTGATTTACTGCACTAGATATTGACACTGAATCTGTTTGTGTGGTGAGGAGGGAATGGCTGTGTTTGTGTTCTTTATATCTTTGCTAGTTTATTCTCTGCTCTCACACTAGATATCGACACTGACTGCGCTGTGGAGAAGGAATGGTTGTGTTTTGTCTGTATTTGTGCTTGTCAATTTGTCTGTCTGTACTCTGCTGTGTTTGAATGTCTAATAAATGTCTGTTTGGTTGTATATTGATCTGTGTTCGGTTATTTATGACTGTACCTCTACCATACATCTTAGTTCTCTATGTGTGCCTGTTTGAACTTGTATCCTTACCATTCCTCTGCTTGGCTCTCTACTTGCGCCTGTTTGAACTGAATCTCTTATTGAATTCACACACCTCTCGCAGCATCACAGAATAATCTCAAGAATGGCACACAAAAAAGTCTGCTTGAGTTGAAATTCGAAGATAAGCGGTTCAGGACCAGAAGAAACTAGCAACAAAAACAAAGTGAATCTTCCGCCGCTTGGCAAAGCTATGCAAAAGAACACTGTTTCTAGTCTTTCTACCTTTATTCGTTCCTCCTCCTCTTACCCT
>NC_087167.1:15985000-15987500 GCF_035594125.1 Scylla paramamosain
CAATCCTAAACATTTATGTAAAAAATCCTGGGAAGTATATGAAAAGAATGATCTCAACACAACTGCAATTTCCAGATTCCGTCACATTCTAAACATCGTTCCAAGTTTCTTATGTACTTAAGTTCCTCGAATCTCTGAACTCGATTCTGTGTATTCTACTTTACCCCTTGAAAACTACTACTTCACTCCGCCGCACAGCCCCTGGTTAACAACGGGATTAATGATGTTCTTCGCGATGCAAAGGCGACCAAGGAGCAAGTCATCAAAAAGAACTGTTTATGACCTGCAAACCTTGGCGCAAAAATGAAAGGAAGAAAGGCAGAGAGAGAGAGAGAGAAAGAGAGAGGTTGCGTGAGAAGTGATCTGGGCCAAACACTTTGCTGGTGATGATTATTCCCCGCGGTATGAGGTACTACCTTTGTCTAATCATGTCACGCAACATTGACTCTCTCTCTCTCTCTCTCTCTCTCTCTCTCTCTCTCTCTCTCTCTCTCTCTCTCTCTCTCTCTCTCTCTCTCTCTTACGTACTACTTCACAAAGTAATATACTGTATGTAGCTGTGCTTTCGTGTAGTTATAATTTGGGAACTGGAATTATCTTTATGATAATCGAAAAAAAAAACAGAGCAAGGTTATAAAGACAATAGAAAAATAAACCACGATGTTGATAAACCCAATAGTACATAGTAGCTTTCCCTAATCAAATACCATGAAGTGTTGCGTCAAAACATTTACACACTGAACGAGGGCGAAGGAATTAAAAAAATTAATTAATTAATTAATTAATAAAATGTCACTATTCAACCAACGACAATGGAGTGTAACGAAGTGGCATTGGTTACGCTTCTTTCAGTCTCAGTCGCCAGCCTCAACTCACAACCCAGACCCACCAACTTACCCAACACTATGAACCTCACTGTCTACCTACCTACCTACCTAATTAGACACACACACACACACACACACACACACACACATATACAATAATACACATTTTGTATTTGTACTATTAATTTTTCCTTCGGTCTTATTTGCAAGTCAAATAATTTTTTTGCCGAGATTTCTCGATGCAGGTCTCTGTACATATCACTGTATACACTGCATATAAAGGTGAAAGTTCCAATGAGTGTTATTCCCACTCATAAGCATAATCCAGGCCGTTGTCCTACATAGAGATTAGAGTTATGAATAAAAGACGGATGTTTTGGGGGCGATAACTGCTGATATACTCTTGGGTCTTGAGTGTTCTTGAGTGTTAGGCCATTAGAAGGACAACAACTCTCATCATGTTAGAAGAAAACATATCAGTGTCAGAGGTGAACTATTAAGCAAAAGAAACATTATCAACAGAGGTGAACGACTGTGTAAGGAAAGGAAACAATAGAGACTCAGTAAAGACTTAGAAGGTGAAAAAAACAAAATAAAGGAAAAGATTAGTTTATCCTCTCGCAATCCACAATAATGATTTTCCAAGCGCATGCCGCCTTTTTTGTTCCCACATGCCGCCACTCCCTCTCTCCCTTCCCATCGCCTCGTCTCCTAGTCATTCCTATATTAAGTTTCACCTTCCTCGACCTGAAAATAGCAAGGCAACCTGTTCGTGCCGCGCGTACCCACTCCATTCACTCCAGTCACTCCACTCATTTCGAGGGGGCGTTTATTATTCACATCAAATTTCAACAAACCCTTCTCTCTCTCTCTCTCTCTCTCTCTCTCTCTCTCTCTCTCTCTCTCTCTCTCTCTCTCTCTCTCTCTCTCTCTCTCTCTCTCTCTCTCTCTCTCTCCTGTGTGAAGTTTTAAATTGGTCTAAAATTTCAAGTCATTTTGACAAATCTTTTTCATCCTCCTACGATAAGATTTAATGCGATGCCTCTGACCTTGTTTTAAAAAAAACGTAAACTTTTGACAATCTACATAATGAGATGTAAGAATAAGGAAGTATTCCCTCGTAATGAAACGCAAACGTGCAATTAAAGCTATGCAACAAATAATACGCTCAGTAATAAAGATACTGATGGTGATGATTCCGAGAACACTGAATGAATACAATAAAACAGTAAGCCCAATTCCCTAAATGTTTCACCGTCTTATCCGTACTTTTAATAAGCTTATATGGAAACTAACCGAATTTCCAAGGGTATTTTCATGACTGCAGTAATTTATCAAGAGTTCTGCATGGGTGCTAGGTAGAAACATTTATCAAAATCCAATTAATCATCTCTGTGGTGTTTGAGAGAACGATGCATTTAAGAATATAAAATTAAGTTGTATCCATTGACAGTTTCTAAAGTACTAAGGCCCAATTATTTACTTATTTTATTTATTTATTTATTTATTCTTTATTTATTTTTTTTTTTTTTACATTCCGGTGATCTGGTAGAGGTTACTGGAACTTCATAATTCTAAGTAATAGTTTAACAAAGATTTTACATTATCAATGAGAGACGCACCCTTGAAAACCCATTTAACCACCTCTGTTGCCTTTGAAAAAAAAAATAATA